>NC_056731.1:360939897-361239897 GCF_019279795.1 Protopterus annectens | reverse complement strand
GTTTTTAAAAATACTATCTGATACACAACTTGAACCAAGGTGGCTACTCTGCACCCTTGATATCAAAGCTTTGTACACCAATATCCCACATTGGGCCGGTCTTCAAGCTTTACAATTCTGGCTGGACCGTGCCGATTTCTATCCAGCTGGTTTTATGACCTTACTTATATGTATGGCTGAGCATGTGCTCAATAAAAATGTATTCTATTTTCAGGGGGAATGCTTTTGGCAGATTCAGGGCACTGCGATGGGTGCTTCTTTTGCACCCCATCTATGCAGATTTGTTCATGGCCTATTTGGAAGAACAGCTGATTTACGATCCCTACCATAATTTGTATATAAACAAAATTGACATCTGGAGGAGCTATCTGGACTATTGTTGGATGGTATGGCAGGCAGATATGGGATTTTTTGGGGAATTTGTCCACTATCTTAACGATAACAAATGGGGCATAGAGTTCGCTCTTTAACTCTGACTGCAACAGGATCAACTTTTTGGACGTCACAGTCCAGAGGAATTTGGACAATACACTTAGTACGAAAGTATTTCGGAAGTATCCCCAATATAACAACTTGCTTCATGTTACCAGAATGCACCCCAGCCATACCATCCACAACATCCAGAAATCACAATTCTTACGTATTAAGAGAATTTGTTCAACTCAGGAGGAATATGTCACTTCTCAACAGGACCTTAGTAACAGATTCCGGGGAAGGGGATATAGGGATTTTGATATCATTTCTGCCAGCAATTGGGCCAATACTATTGGAATATAAAGTGAAAACTCGGAGGACCACCACTGATATTATCAGGTTTGTCACTACATTTGGGAGAAACACTAATGTTGTCAGGGAAACTATAAACAAATATTGGAATATCCTCATGACAAATGATAGTTTGCACCAGGTTTTGGGTACCAGATGCCAATTTCCATTTAGGAAAGGTAAGACATTGGGTTCGAATTTTTCTCATTTTAAACGTACCAGCAGTGGGGGTGCCATTTATCAACAACTCACATTGTCGGGGGATACTCTTTTTGGTACGTTTCCTTGTGGACATTGCTCCTCATGTCGGCATGTCAGTAAACTTAAACAATTTTCCAGCAAAAACACCAGCCAGGTGTATTATATTAAATTCTATGGGAATTGTGGAACTGATTGGATTATATATTTGGCCACTTGCAAATGTTCGACCTTCTATATTGCTACTAAACCAGCACAGCTCCTGATGCCAAACAGCAGGACTAAATGCCTCCCAAACACACGTATGCTTGTTCTGGAAGTCAAAGACAAAAACAACAAGCTGCTACTAAGCCAACACAGTTCCTAGTACCAAGCAGCAGAAATAAACACCTCCAATAAGCACAGTCAGAGAGGTGAAACTCATCAAAAATAAACTCAGCCAGATAGCCAAACTCACTGAAGCAGGTCTTTTTAGATTCCAAAGGGATAAGCAAACAAGACGCCAATAAACGAACGACTACAATTTTATTAAGCACCACGATACTGCTTTTCGTCGGCGCCCTGCACCAACTTCTTCAGACTCTGAAAAATAACAACTCACACTTAAGTGCTGCTACATTTAAAGCCATTGCAAGCAAAGTCTATTACAAAACACACCCTCCAATTACCTTAAAGGAACAGGCACAAGTAGCTTCAATCTAACTAAAATGTTCCTATCCCATAAACACACAATATAAAAAGTTGTATGTGATATAAAATATAACTGTAAAACTAATACTGTTCCTTACATAGCACTTAACTAATGCAATCGAAAGTTAATTATATTATAAAAGCACACTTACTTTGAACCAAATACGCATAATATCACTGACACATTAAAATAAAATAAAAAGCATGCCATAATATTACAAATATTGATAAAAAGACATTCCATCTACCAAACATGGTATAAAATATAAAATATATATAAAGATCGCTTAGCTGGTCCTATGTCCAAATCACACCCAATGTTATACCCCCCACGCATCATCTTTCCAAACTCCTCAGCTTGAGGACACAGCTGATTGATTACATACTATTGAGGCCGGGGTAATGGTAGGCTTCATGTCTCAACTGCCACATAAGCTCCTTCATTTCTAATTTCAGGGATTCAGTCCCCCCAATTCACATAGTTCAACTGGTCAGTGATCATAAATGTAAAATCATGACCAGGGTGATTGTAGACATGACTTGCTAAGGCATTCTCCAGTTTAATCTTCTTCATGGCATATAAATGTTAGTACATGCGTTCATTCAATCTCCTGTCCATCTTGCCCACATAAAAAGCTGGGCATGACGAACAAGAAGCGAGATACACCACGTGTGTCGATGCACAATTGTATCTCCCTTTGATAAGGTACTTGGTGTCCCTAATCATGAAATATGTGCCCGACCTCACATATCTACGTTTGCACATATTGCACTTTTATGTGCCAGCTCTTGGGAGTCATGTTGCCACCTTTCCTTTCTAACATGTTCTTGATATTCAGAGCCCTCCTGAATGTAATCTTCGGGGCCGGCCCTAAATTATTGGGTCCTGTTAGTTTAGTTGGCAACAAACCCCAATTTTTCTGGATGATGGACACTATAGCTCTAGCATCCATGCTAAAGGTAGTAATGAAACTGCAGTGGTATACACCTCTAAGTTGTCTGTCACCCCTGGGGTAGCTGTTCTCCGAGACAGAGTGACCCAAAATGGGTTGAAAGTAGCCCATTTCCCTTTTGGATCTAACCTCTAGACACAAATCCACAACCAACTCCTCAGGGTAGCCCCTACATAAAAACAAATTCGATATGAACCGGCACTCTTCCTGGAAGTCACCATCTCTCGAGACCATTCTGGCCGCCCTCACAAATTGGCCTTTTACTATTGATCTCTTCTGGAAGGCCGGATGTTCATTATCGAAATGCAAATAAGAATTGGAAAAAGTGGGCTTGCGATGAATTTTGCCTAAAAACTGGTTCTGGTTGCTGTCCTTGAATAATTCCACATCTAGGTATGCCATTCTGTCTGTGTCAAAAGTAGAGGTAAACTTTAAGAAATGCGTGGACTTGTTGAACATCTCCACCAGGTCATTGGCCACCGAAGAGTCGCCCTTGAGGATGATACAAATGTTGTCCAAGAAACGGGTATATAAGGATACTCATTCTAGGAAGATAGAGTTAGTAAACACGAATTCCTTCTCCCAATGGGCCATGACCAAGTTGGCCACACTTGCCACACATGGTGAGCCCATGGGGACTCCAACTAACTGATGGAACCATCTATCGTTGAAGGAGAAGTAGTTACATGCTAAAATGATGTCCAATAGGTCTTTTACCATTGAAGTTTCACTCGCTGGTGCCTACTTTGTGGTCATTTCCAACTCAATCCATTCCACCGCTACATCATGTGGAATGGATGAGTACAGGTCAACAACATCTACCGTCAGAAAGTGGTAATCAGGACTGTACGAAATGTTTTTCATCTTCCCCAAAAAGGACCAGGAATTTTTAGAAATATATGATTCACTAGCCACATATTTTTTTAGAATGTGATCCACAACTTTGGCTGCTGCGTATGTTACACTCCCTCTAGCACTCACCAACTGGCGCATGGGAGGGTCTCTAATGTTTTTGTGGATTTTCGGGTTCCCGAACAAAACAGGTACTCGAGGCGATGCACAGTAAATGATGTTGAAAATTTCCTGGTTAATGGATTCATTAATAAACATGTCTTCATAATAAGACCAAACTCTTGCCAGATTTCCATTCGACTCATTCTTGGACACCTCTTGGTAAGTTTCAGAAGACAAAATTGCTGACATTCTGTTATAATCATCTATGTCCATTGCAACCAGGCTGTCTCCCTTGTCGGGTTGCATAATTCTGACTGAAGAGGCACATAATTCATTAAAATCCGCCCTTTCTTCTTTGGTAATATTAAAATTCATCACAGACCTAGACTGTAGTAAATGTCGAAAATCCAGATCACACATTTGCTCAAATACCCCCAACATAGGGTGGATAGGTGGATTGTATGTACTAGGTACATGAAAAGTATTCTTTTTGCACTCATGGTCCCCCATCAACAAACATAAGCTTAATTTCCTGACAAACAATTTGAGATCCAAAATGGATCTGGCCGCACAGACTCTTCTAGATGGAACATAAGAAATTCCTTTAGCCAGGAAATCAACTAATGTCTGGGTAAACTTGAAATGAGAAAAATTATAAATATGGAAGTCCATCCCCGAGTTGGAAATTACTTTAAATGTGGTCTGCTCAGGGCCGGGGCACCCTACTCCACTCACATTTGATTCCTCCTTGTCCTGTATCTAAACCTGGTCTTCCGGTGGGTGACCATGAGTACCAAAAGAATACTTTTCATGTACCTAGTACATACAATCCACCTGTCCACCCTATGTTGGGGGTATTTGAGCAAATGTGTGATCTGGATTTTCGACATTTGCTACAGTCTAGGTCTGTGATGCATTTTAATATTACCAAAAAAGAAAGGGCGGATTTTAATGAATTATGTGCCTCTTCAGTCAGAATTATGCAACCTGACAAGGGAGGCAGCCTGGTTGCAATGGACATAGATGATTATAACAACAGAATGTCAGCAATTTTGTCTTCTGAAACTTACCAAGAGGTGTCCAAGAATGAGTTGAATGGAAATCTGGCAAGAGTTCGGTCTTATTATGAAGACATGTTTATTAATGAATCCATTAACCAGGAAATTTTCAACTTCATTTACTGTGCATAGCCTCGAGTACCTGTTTTGTTCGGGAACCCGAAAATCCACAAAAACATTAGAGACCCTCCCATGCACCAGTTGGTGAGTGCTAGAGGGAGTGTAACGTATGCAGCAGCCAAAGTTGTGGATCACATTCTAAAAAAATATGTGGCTAGTGAATCATATATTTCTAAATATTCCTGGTCCTTTTTGGGGAAGGTGAAAAACATTTTGTACAGTCCTGATTACCACTTTCTGACGGTAGATGTTGTTGACCTGTACTCGTCCATTCCACATGATGTAGCGGTGGAATGGATTGAGTTGGAAATGACCACAAAGCAGGCACCAGCGAGTGAAACTTCAATGGTAAAAGACCTATTGGACATCATTTTAACATGTAACTACTTCTCCTTCAACGATAGATGGTTACATTAGTTAGTTGGAGTCCCCATGGGCTCACCATGTGGGGCGGAGTTTGGCCAACTTGGTCATGGCCCATTGGGAGAAGGAATTAGTGTTTACTAACTCTATCTTCCTAGAACGAGTATCCTTATATACCCGTTTCTTGGACGACATTTGTATCATCCTCAAGGGCGACTCTTCGGTGGCCAATGACCTGGTGGAGATGTTCAACAAGTCCACGCATTTCTTAAAGTTTACCTCTACTTTTGACACAGACAGAATAGCATACCTAGATGTGGAATTATTCAAGGACAGCAACCAGAACCAGTTTTTAGGCAAAATTCATCGCAAGCCCACTTTTTCCAATTCTTATTTGCATTTCGATAGTGAACATCCGGCCTTCCAGAAGAGATCAATAGTAAAAGGCCAATTTGTGAGGGCAGCCAGAATGGTCTCGAGAGATGGTGACTTCCAGGAAGAGTGCCGGTTCATATCAAATTTGTTTTTATGTAGGGGCTACCCTGAGGAGTTGGTTGTGGATTTGTGTCTAGAGGTTAGATCCAAAAGGGAAATGGGCTATTTTCAACCCATTTTGGGTCACTCTGTCTCAGAAAATAGCTACGCCAGGGGTGACAGACAACTTAGAGGTGTATACCACTGCAGTTTCATTACTACCTTTAGCATGGATGCTAGAGCTATAGTGTCCATCATCCAGAAAAATTGGGGTTTGTTGCCAACTGAACTAACAGGACCCAATAATTTAGGACCGGCCCCGAAGATTACATTCAGGAGGGGTCTGAATATCAAGAACATGTTAGAAAGGAAAGGTGGCAACATGACTCCAAGAGCTGGCATGTATAAGTGCAATATGTGCAAACATTGTAGATATGTGACGTCAGGCACATATTTCATGATTAGAGACACCAAGTACCTTATCAAAGGGAGATACAATTGTGCATCGGCACATGTGGTGTATCTCGCTTCTTGTTCGTCATGCCCAGCTTTTTATGTGGGCAAGACGGACAGGAGATTGAATGAATGCATGTACGAACATTTATATGCCATGAAGAAGATTAAACTGGAGAATGCCCTAGCAAGTCATGTCTACAATCACCCTGGCCATGATTTTACATTTATGATCATTGACCAGTTGAATTATGTGAATTGGGGGGGACTGAATCCCTGAAATTAGAAATGAAGGAGCTTATGTGGCAGTTGAGACATGAAGCCTACCATCACCCCGGCCTCAATAGTATGTTATCTATCAGCTGTGTCCTCAAGCTGAGGAGTTTGGAAATATGATGCATGGGGGGTATAACATTGGGTGTGAATTGGACATACGACCGGCTGAGCGATCTTGATATATATTTTATATTTTATACCATGTTTGGTAGATAGAATGTCTTTTTATCAAGATTTGTAATATTATGGCATGTTTTTTATTTTATTTTAATGTGTCAGTGATATTATGCGTATTTGGTTCAAAGTAAGTGTGCTTTTATAATATAATTAACTTTCAATTGCATTATTTAAGTGCTGTGTAAGGAACAGTATTAGTTTTACAGTTATATTTAATATCACATACAACTTTTTATATGGTGTGTTTATGGGATAGGAACATTTTAGTTAGATTGAAGCTACTTGTGCCTGTTCCTTTAAGGTAATTGGAAGGTGTGTT
The DNA here is from genome assembly GCF_019279795.1 of Protopterus annectens. NCBI lineage: Eukaryota > Metazoa > Chordata > Ceratodontiformes > Protopteridae > Protopterus > Protopterus annectens. The sequence continues at coordinate 361,233,097 of NC_056731.1, read as the reverse complement.
TTGTAATAGACTTTGCTTGCAATGGCTTTAAATGTAGCAGCACTTAAGTGTGAGTTGTTATTTTTCAAAGTTTGAAGAAGTTGGTGCAGGGCACCGACGAAAAGCAGTATCATGGTGCTTAATAAAATTGAAGTTGTTCATTTATTGGCGTCTTGTTTGCTTATCCCTTTGGAATTTAAAAAGACCTGCTTCAGTGAGTTTGGCTATCTGGCTGAGTTTATTTTTGATGAGTTTCACCTCTCTGACTGTGCTTATTGGAGGTGTTTAGTTCTGCTGCTTGGTATTAGGAACTGTGTTGGCTTAGTAGCAGCTTGTTGTTTTTGTCTTTGACTTCCAGAACAAGCATACGTGTGTTTGGGAGGCGTTTAGTCCTGCTGTTTGGCATCAGGATCTGTGCTGGTTTAGTAGCACTTTGTTTTTTCTTGCCTTTGATCTTTGGCCTTCTATATTGGCCAGACGTCACGTCTATTGAGAGTACGTATGTCCGAACATTGGAGTGACATACGTAATAAACGAGAAACCAATGGTCTTTATAGACACTGCTTGGTACATAATAATGCAAATTTTCATTTTTTAATAGACAAAATTGCTGGTAACAGAAGCAATAAGCAAGGTTGGCACAGTATCCTAAATAGGAAGGAAAAATATTGGATAATTAAGCTGGGGGGGGGTGTTCCACTGGGATTAAATGATCATTTGTAGTATTTTGTTATATTTTTTGAATGTTAACATGTGGCTTATGTTTGAGTTGTATGTTAATTACTTGGCTAATAGGAAGTGTTGTTAATGGGGGGCTGTTTTTTCAATTGGTGGATTGGTCTATATCAGGAGTGTCCAACCTCGCCCGGCGCATCCGCGCCCTTAGAGCTCTTCTATGCCCGCGACCTTGCATCGCTTAGCCTTAAACACTTTTTTTCCATTTGTTTGACAAATGTTGGTGTGTCATGCTTTAAGCACTTTTTCCATTTGCCGTTTGCGGAGAAATGTTGGTGTTGTCGCCGCTAAAGCACCCTTAGCGCTTTGTTTTTGCCTGTGTTCCCGCTGTTATTTCACTTGAAGAAGCAACATGTGTGTGTCTTAGTACTGAGAGAGTTGTATGGGGCACGGATTTGCCATCGTTGGATTTATAAGGGACAGGACCTAACTGCAGTAATAGGTAAGTGCAGTGAGTGAGTGTATGCATGAAAGTAAAGTGTGTGTGTGCATGAAAGTAGAAGAGTGTGCGATTGTGTATGATTGTGTGTGTCTGTTAGCCATCATTAGTTTGCCATCGTTAGTCTGTTAGGCCATAATTAGACATCGTTTTGCCTTCACCTGTATGTGACCACAATACCGCTAGATACCTTTCAACTTTGTTGCTTAATTCACATGCTATAATTATTATTGTGATCACATACAGGTGAAGGCATATATTGTAATATATATGTAATATTTTACAAAGGCATGATAAGCATTAACTAAACTAGTTAATATTTTTGCTGGTATGCATCCACATGCTTTCCATTAATGTTTTAGATTCAGAATTTGATTTGAGTCACTTTGGGTTCAAAACAGAAGGGCATAAGTTGCGAATCAAAATATTGGTAAACTGGCTATCTCTGACAGTGTGCACCTGGCAGTGCTGACTTATAACTGCTTACAAAAACACTAAAACTGCATTTATATTCCCAGAAGGACATTATGGAAATGGTAATTCTTTTGCAATGTTACTCTCTTTCTCTTTGCACAGAAACGCACTGTTTCTGAGTTTTTCAACAAATTTAATTTTATTACAAAGGAAAAATACTTCAAGAATGCGTTATACCGGCAGTTTAGTGATTTAAGCAATACTGGCATCTGCATTCTTAACTGTGAGGCATGGTTCAGTGTCCTGCTTTATTTTAATAGCTGTTGTGTTTAAGGGAGACAAGATGTGTATACTGTTTCTAAAACATTTGCTCAAACAGAAAAAAAAAGAAAGAAACCGAGCATGGGAGTCCTTTCCACTCTTGTTGCTTGTGAAGTGTTTCTACTGAATCAAGTTTTCTTTAATTTATCTGAACTATTTTGAACATTCACATGCTTGCCTGTTTGCTATATGCTTTTATCGAGAGGTGAATAACTTTGCGAAAGCTGAACTGTAGTACAGAAAGAGCACTGTCACTGCATTGAAAGTTGGCCTCGGTAACTAAGCAAATATTTGTCTGAGCTGCAATAGGGTCTCAAGTTTAAATTATCCTTTTTACTGCATGATTTGATGCAGTTATGCAATTCATGCACCATAAAGTTTCTGATTTATAATGCTGCATATCTGTGGTCAAATTTTCTTAAGCAGCATATTTCCTGCTTTTTGAGGGCAGAAAACAGACAGGAAAAAGCAAGCCACACAAAAAAAGATTTGCCTTTGTCTGAGCCATGAATGTGATCTTTTCAGAAATAATTTAATAATTCCTTTTCTATGAAAACAGACTGATAGTCACAAGCAGGTAACATGGATAGTTCTTGTATGTAAAGAAGGAAAAGGCATTAGTGACCAGCCTCCCACTGCAAACTCATTTATATCATAAGATCAGTGAACTACGGGAAGGGTCCTGCCTATTCTAGTGTGTATTGCTGTGATGCCTACTTATAAAGCAGAAGAAAAAGATACTGTGAGTGATGAAAGATTATGGAATTTGAGTTAGCCTATTAAAAACACAAGCATGCAAAGTCCTTGCAAAAATGCAGAAAGAGAAAGCAGGGCCTCCCTCCAATGAAGTGCCACACACATCATAAACACTTCACCCACACTGTCCCAACAAGTATTCCAGCATATATATAGGTGTGTGCTGAATAAGGATGCAGAAAAATGTGCTTGTGTGTGTGTGTCTGTGTGTGGTGTGTTTGTGAAGTAACATTTTAGGGAAGATCTACCTAGCAAAATTATCAGTGGACATAACACAGCCCTTAAAGTTAAAGAAGCAGAGAAATGACAGAAAAGGGCCATCCCCATCCCTTAAAACTCACTGCAGTTGCCACAATGATCAGTGTCTCTACTAGGTATTGATGTGCTATGCACTTTGTTTACAAACCCACCTTAATAAAAGATAGCAAAATGAAAATAAACTTGGCAGTCAGTGTCAGAGGACTTGCCAGATGTGTGGCATCTTATTTTCCATGCAGAAAAATGCAAGATAATATACCAGAGTCATCCTATTTTTCCTACCATTTTGCACTATGGGGCATTGTTTGATTGTCCTTGTCTGTTTTCTGCAATTTAGTTTTAAGTAGATATTGTTTGAGTCAAACCATGGATGCAGTAATCGTGGTAAAAGGGCAATTTCTTCTGTTGCGGATACAAAATTTTGGCTCCTAGGTTTTACCTTCCATACTACCATGTTTGGAAGAACAGACAAGACACTGCAAGAAAAGCAGTGCTGTTGAATTTTGTTATAGTTATAGTACTTAAAAACTGAAAAAAAAGCATGGCACAGGATTGGCCAAGATGTGGGGCTTTATGAAAACAGATTAATGAGGATAGGGAAAGGAAAAGAACTCAGATATTTTTGGGGGTCTCTTTTTAATTCATACTGTTAACAAGTAATTATTTATCTAGTCAGAGAATGTTGTTATCTGACAATCATTAAAATTAATTTATGGGGAAAATATCTGTTAGCTAGGTTGAGAAATTTGGTATTTAACAACTGTTTAATAAAGTTACACAGGAAATCATAGTATTTTATCTGTATGTGTGCTGCAATTTTCTTTTATTGACTTTGAATGTTCATTTGTTTTTCGACTTTGTATTAGTCCGCATATACCTGTGGTCTTTTTTTTTTTTTTGCTCTTCAGTTTATGTGAGAGACCTTTTTTTTGGTCCTCATTTGCAGACCATTTCTGTTGCAACTGAAAAGGTTGGACACCCCTGGTCTATATAATAAGGGATGGAACATTATGTTTATATGTTTTTCACTGATGAAGGCGGTTATGCTGAACCGGTATGGAGGAATAAATTATAAATTACCTATTTATATGGTATTGTTGTGAGTTTTTTTGCCATACACACCTTAGTGCTGGCCATTTTTGTTTTGATCAACGCCCACTCCACCAGGGCCTTAGGTTCACCTTTGGATTTTTGGAAGGGGCTGTTTTCGAGAAGTATTTTAGAATCTGCAACTTCGTCCTCTGTACATACTTTTACAAAGCATGTTAAGTTTGTTTCCTTTTCTAGGTCTTGATCAGGCTTTGGAAGGTCCATTCTCCATGGGCTTCTGGACTCCTCCTTCCACCTCCCAAATGTAGTAATCTACCCATATAGCTAAAGCTGCTGCAGTGTTGATCAAGTTGTGTAAATTAACTTACCATAACAGTAGATGTTTGAAAGATCACTGCTGCAATAGCCACTCCCTCCTTCCCAACACCCCGTTGTTTTTTGGTGTATTATTTATGCAAGGGTATTATTTATTTTTTTCTACATAACATTGTTGTTTCAGGGCTCGGCCTTCTTCTCTGTATTGGCAGGAAGGGTCTGAAGGGCTTAGCACCCAAACCTGTCTTTTAGTCAGCATATAGTTTGAACATGTGGAAGTTGCCCTAAAGCTTTGTAAGCTGGCTGGATGTTGTATCCTTGGCAGAATATAAGCCACAATGCCTGCAGCATAGGCTACTGCAGCACTTATCATTCAAACATTTACTGCTATGGTAAGTTTACTTACACAACTGCACTTTCTTTAGTGCTTCATGTGTATGGCATTTATTTCACAGAATGATACTTGTAGTTGAGTGAAATGAGTTAAGAATGACAAAATGAACACTGAGTTCACTCTGTATGTTTCAGGGAATGACATGAGCAGGACACTGCACTAGGTAGAAAGACATTGGCTTTAATGAAATTAATGTAGCTTGAAGAGTGTTTTTATTTTGTATTGCATGAGGATGTGTTAGTGTGCTGGAGACTTGCCACTGCTGATTGTTTAATAGCTGGCACTGCATTGTTATGTAGCAAACTGCAATGGGTAAGCTAATCTTTCACAATTATTGTTTACTTTATTGCAGTGGTTGGCACTGCCTTATTGTGTATTCTCATCTCTTGATGCTAGGAGAGCTGACATTGGAGGTCTGTTCATACATATGGGTTTGGACAGGGTGAAGAGAAGTGTAGTGGAGTATGAGTAGTTTTTCTATAATATATATAATATAATATATATTTGCAGTTTCCAAAGCAAAGTTTTCTCTTTCATTCAGGAGTCAATAAATGAATGCAGTGTGTCTGGCCAACATCAGTAATAGTGGCTGCTGTGGTAGGGCGTTATACATTGTGTGACAGCAGATAGTGAACATGATATTTATTTTCCTTTAGTAGTCAGATATCTCCCACCAGTTTGCTGAATCTAAAAAGTCAATGTTTTCAAAAAGTTCTACTTCTGTACCAAGTCCCATTTTGTAAATCTGAAGATTCTACTTGTCTTTATGACACTTTTCTCTTTGCTGTGTATGAACTAGGCATAATATAAGTATGTATATTTTCATAGTAATCTCTTTGTGTTGCAAAACTGACATATAGGATTCCATGTAAATATAAAACTTTCTGATCACAGCTCTCAGCCACTATCTTGCAGATAAAAATATGTTAAAAGTGATTTTCTTATGCATAAATTAGCCTCCAGGCCTTTTAAAATGTTGCTATAACTGCTGTCAGGTTTGTATGCACTAAAGATCTGGGTACTTGCTAAGTATATGTCATGTTTTAGGTTTTTTTTTTTTCAATCGCAGACAGTTTGTTAAGGCACAGAAAATGAGGTTTAATATAGCAGTGTCTTTTCAGCTGTTGTGATACTGACATTAATGGCATAGTAATGTGGTGTATACAGCGCACACATACACACGCACTCCTTCAGTTACTTAGTCGCCTTCAAGAGGAAGAGAAGTATTAGATCATTGTGTTCTTTGATGAATGGCTACTACATTGAAGAATAAATTGAACAAACTGGCATGGAGCTCAGTGAACATGAAATCAGCTATTAGAAGAAAGCTTGTGAACAAATCCTCAGCCTGATATGCATCTTTTGATTAATGCCCTATCAATCAACTATAGTAGCTACCTTGGCTGGGTTTATGTTGTAATCATTCACGCTGCATATGGAAGCTGTGGCAGCGACTACAGGCCTGTAATAACCAGATATTATGCACATTTTTATTGCTGATTTCTCTCATCTCTAGCTGTAGACAATTACTGTTTTCAACACATTTCTGTCCTTTATTAAAAGAGTAGAGGGTAACTAGCTGGATGTTCTAATCAGTACACTATGCTTTGTTTTAATACTTGTAATCTGCAACATTTAATGTCAACAGTTTACTGTAAGCTTTATTAAAAGAGTAGAGAACAACATCTGGGTATTCTAAATGAAAGGCCAGCACTGTTTTGTTACTTAAAATCTGTAACCTTAATGTTTGTAGTTTGCTGTAAACTGTATCATGATTAAGTAGTTGCCTTATGCTTACAATTGGATTTCAATAGGAGTCTCTCTAATCGGAACCATGTAGCTTTGCATTAAAGAAATTAGCCTGTAAAGCAAATCTTGATGAATTTCTGGAATGTTAAGAATGCATAAAAATAGTTAAGATCAGAAGCCCAATCATAATTCTTTGTGTCTGATGGGGGAGTTTTGCTACCGTGATATACTTACTATCAGTTAAAAAATTATATGCGACAAAGCCAACTTGTGTTAATACCTTTTTAAAGCTGTTGGCTGATATGGGTGCATTTTACTTTTGACTTCCATTTATGTGGTTGTGTGACATGTGTTTTAGCTTTCAGAAAAGTTTGTTGGTTTAGGTTGCAGTTTGGTGGGGGCTGCCATTTGTAAGGTGGCATGAGTTTCACTTATAACAGCAAGGTTAATAAATAAGAACCTCGCAATGATAAACTTGTTATAGCAACGTTATTATGTAAGAACCTCGCTATATCACAGTTACTTTTCTCTTTATTTCTCAGCGTAATCAAAGAATGTCATATATCCGAATTATTTATTTTGTCTACACAGATCTCCTTTTTGGGGATTGCTTTTCTCGGTCTGTTTGATTGTGATCTGTAGATTCATGGAATTGCAACATAGGATGTGAGGAGAAATATAATTAGTGGAATTGCACGTAGGAATTGAGGAGAAATGTACTAAGTCTTCCATTACAGTATTTGGAGTATCCCCCATGACATCATTGCATAGCAGCTTTTCAGTTAGTACATATAAGTAGCAGAAGTATGGGAGTGTATGGGTTGAAACCCTCCCTCCCACACCAAAACTAAAGGTGCAACAATAGTGTGTTTAGAATTTGCCGTTTATTGCCAAAGTATATATTTCAAAGTGTGATGACTCTCAGAAACACATCTTGCATTTCTGATAGACAGACATGCTTTTTCTTCCAAGGAATTCACTTTTTTCATTCAAAGTGTATGTTTATCAGTACCTTTTTTGTTGCATGTGTGTTTTAACTTGTAGGATATTGACAGCCTGACTGCATATAACAGCATCTTACTAACACACCTCTATATGGTAGTGTCATCAGTTGGTAGTGTCATCAGTCAGAATCCTTTACAACAGCGATTCCAAAACTGTGGTCTGCGGACCCCTAGGGGTCCGCGGAGTTCCACTATACTATTCTGCAGTCAATGTGTTGAAAAAGAAAAAAGAAAAACACAAACACACTTCCCTTTTGTGTCTTCTGCATTCACAGCTAACCAGCTGCTTTCCCTATGGTTATAATAACTATTATCTTCCGTGTTTGCGGCTGACATGGAACAAGTGATTACTTGCCCTATACAGCGCCGATGTTTTCAGTATGGCAGTTGTGGCAGTTGGAACTTGGAGGACTGTTACTTTCCCTCCAGTCACAGTCAGACAGTTATAGTAGCGGAGTGATGCTAGTTGAATTGTTTCTACAGAGCTGATTGATACAAGACTTTTTAAGGTATTTTCTTCTTCTTTTTTGTCTTTCTGTGAGGCTGCTTCATATTTCTCAGCTGTATGCATTTTTGCCTCATAGTTTTGGTGTACCTCTCGTAAAACTGATCTTTTCAGGCAAATCCATGACAAGTTATTGAGCACTGCAGCCAAAAAATATAGTGTAATGGAGTTTATATCCTTCGGAAAATTCATAGCAATGCAAACTTTGTAAGTCTGTAAGAGCAGTATTTAAAATATGTTCTTATTTCTGCTTCTGTGTTCTCCACGTGGCCCTGTTGTATGTGTTTGTTTCTCATAAAATTGTGCTTTTTCTGGCAAACCTCTGGCAAGTCATTCAGCACTGAGTTAAGAAAATAATGGCAGACATTTCAGTTTTACAGTTATTGTTCAGAAAATTAGTACTAATGCAAAACTTGTTTTTCTGTCAACTTTGTAAGTGTGTAAGAGCAATATTTAACAGGTGTTCTTCCATTATTTGTGGCCTTGTCCAGAGCCCATGGTGTTGTATGTGTGTGTCTGTGTGCATGTGTAAGTAAGAGGGAGAGAGAGGGGTGCGCACGCGCGCGCGTGTGTGTGTGTGTGTGTGTAAGAAGGAGAGAAGTGTATGTGTGAGTTAAGAGGTCAGTAGTGTAACCGTCAACTGTATAGGTTTTCACAAAATGTCCAGATTTTTGCCTCATACTTTTTTTGTCTGTATCTCATAAAATTATGCTTTTTCTGGCAAATACCTGTCAAGTCATTGAGCACTGATGTCAGAAAATAATGGCAGATATTTCAGCTTTAGAGTTCATATTCTTCAGAAAATTCATAGTAATGCAAAACTTGTTTTTCTATCTACTTTGTAAGTATGTAAGAGCAATATTTAACAGGTGTTCCTGTATTTGGGACTGTGTTCCCCCATTATTTGTGGCTTTGTCCAGAGCACATGGTCTTGTGTGTGTGTGTGTGTGTGTGTGTGTGTGTGTGCGCGTGCGCTTGTGTCTGCGCGTGTGCGTGTCTGCGTGTGTGTGTGTGTGCGTGTTTGTCTGTGTGTATGTGTAAGTAAGAGGGAGAGAGGGGTGTGTGTGTGTGTGTGTGTGTGTGTGTGTGTGTGTGTGTGTGTGTGTAAGAAGGAGAGACATGTATGTGTGAGTTAAAGACGTCAGTAGTGTAGCCCTCAACTGTACAGGTTTTCACAGAATGTCCGGATTTTTCCCTCATAATTTTTTTGTCTGTTTCTCATAAAATTGTGCTTTTTCTGGCAAGTCCCTGGCAAGTCATTGAGCACTGATGTCAGAAAATAATGGCAGATGTTTCACTTGTACAGTTCATAGCCTTCAGAAAATTCATAGTAATGCAAAACTTGTTTTTCTGTCAACACAGAAATAATGAAATTAAATAATATTTGGAAATGCCTTAATGCACTGCTACTCATTCTAGAAATTAACTCCAATGCATGCTCATCAGACAGTTTTAGAAGCTGGAGTCTGTTTAAACTGTAATCCTTTACAAATAAAACTAATTTCTGCAATTCAAATATTGCTTTAATATTAATTATTTTTTAATATTAACAGAATCCAAAATATTGGGGTCCGCGAAAATATTTCCTTTATCAAAAGGGCTCCTACAGCTTGCAAAGTTTCAGAATCACTGCTTTACAACATTGCTGTGAACATGCATAAAAGCTGTTGGATTATTTTCTACATTTCCACTTTGGTTTATCCTGTGCTCTCTCACTATCTGTATATAGGATAAAGAATTAAAGTCATGTACTATAAATTTTGCATAGTTAATATTTGTGTGGCAGCTGACTTTTCAAGGTGTGGTACATATCCTGACCTCAGTACATGTGGAATTGCAAAAGTATGTGCCTTATAAACATTAAAGTAATATACCTATGAACTAAAGTACAAGCAAGACAAAGTGATCACACCCAAGCAGAAGTACCGGCACAAAAGTGGGAACTCTGACATAAATTTAATCAAAGAACACTTTGCTGTTCACAAGATTGTAGGCAGTTGTGTATCTTGGCTGTGCTACACTCAGTGTTGGACAGAGTAATATTTATTTTCTGTGTTTCTGTGTACATGTGTTTGTCCAAACTAACAGAAGACATTACAGAAACAGAATAAAGTCTCTTAAAGTGAATGCACCAGAAGTCTATTTTTTCCAGGTTACCAAGAATCATAGATTTGCACAATTTATAAGAAATGTTTTTTATATGCTGCCTTATATCTCCAAGGCACATTATAGTCTTACCTAGCAGACTGGCTAATCCTCCAAGAGTGGAAGACTGGCATCTTTAATCCACAAACCCAACAGCTACTGATCACTATTGTCACATAGACAAATTCCCTTTCATTAAGTAAAGTTTTAAAGAACTTAACTTGTGCACAAATAGTATAATACCTCCAGTTCAGATTATATCTACAATATGGACATGGGAGAGACAAGAAGAAAACTGTTTATGGATTTCCTTTGTGCTTTTAATGTAACTGTGCATGATGTTTTATTCAGAAAACTTGCAGAAAAGTATGCTAGTATGTTCTGGTAACACGTCAACATCCTTGTTCAAAAGAGGTCTCACAAATAGGCAAATCAAAACCCTTGTAATAAGTACTTATGCATATGTTGTCAGGTGTATCCCAATGTCCTCTTTTAAGGCCCATCCTTTCTTTTCAGTATTTATACTCATTGCCAGCAGATCTCTTCACCATAAAATTATCTTGTTTGTAAAGGTCCTGTTATTACTTAGACCAGGAAATAATAGCATGAGCCTGTAAAAGTAATCACAACAGTAGTTTTATACTGTTGCCATTGGGTTCATTCCTATAAACTACTTGTAAAAAAACAACAAAACAAATACAGTACTGTTCAGCATACCTCAGAGACTACCTAATACCAAACTTGTACAGTTTACAGATCCTTGAAATAGAAAACTCTCCCATTACAGCATATAGTTAATTAGGAATCCACCTATATCAACATCAGACCTGTACACATGTTGAAAAAACTGTCAGCAGTACTAGCTAACCTAAAGTTTACCTATAAATGTGCAAGCATTCTACTTTGGGCTTCAGTAAAGCCAAAGTAAAAATATTCCTTTTCCAAAATTAGCATATGTTTTACCACCTTGGCCCTGGATTACTATCAAACAACACGCCTCCAAAAATGCTCAGTATAATTTGCATTGCTTCATAAGTCTATCTTATCAACAGATGCATTACTGCCAGTTATCTGCAAGCACATATTTGTAACACATGCAACCCAATTATATGCAAGCACTCTCTACAGTCTTCTTATTAATACATTTTGCCCTCAGTTACCTTGTAAAGTCATAATAACTGAAACCAATTGCTCCATAGGAAATCAGAGTCCTGACACACCTCACCTTTTGCACAATTTCCAGTTAACACCAAGATTGTACATTTTCCAGTTTAGAACCAGCAGTTACAAACTCCATCACACAAACATCCTTAATCAAACCACCTTTACCTCTTTCAGATTATCTTAGTTTGATGATTTTCAATACTCTTCTGATTGCACTTTTATTTCTGCAAAACCCCTTCTGGCCAAACTGAAAGCCCACAAGTATTGTGAATTCTTCCTTTACACTGCCTGAGCTCACTAAAGTTATTGTTAGACACTGCTGTTGTTGCTCACAGTTTCATGTCTGTGTTCACCAAAAAGAATATTAAATGTAGTAAATTCTGTGTAGTTCTATATAGCTTCACTTTTTACTAGTTAATCTTTCTTCTTTCTTTTGACTGTTAGTATAATAAATATTTTGTGTTTATACCTGCCTTGTATAAAATGCCTTAGACTTATTTGCTTGAAAGACAGGCATAATAAGTTGTTTTAATTTAATTCAGAAATATTAGCAATCAAAAATAGTATTTTGCAGTGCTTTTTATTTAACAAATTAATTGGCAGTAAAAAGCCCTGCTGCTTTCAAAGCATTGGACTTTTTGTAAGTATAACTGCCGAGCCTACTGGAGGTTCTGATGCCAGATGTTTCTGTAACAGGATAGGGAGCGCACTTGCTGTCCTTTCTTGATAAAGGAAAAGTGAGGCTGCTATGGGAAAGAGTTGCACATAAATCTGTGTCAGCTAAGAGCAATATTGTTGGCATTCATGCTCTGAAAAAAGAGTTGAGATCTGAGCCCCTGTTGCTCTGGTATGATACACTTGCAAACAGATCAACATGATCTTGTACTCCTGAATGTAGACAGGCATTATAGGTCTGGTACTAGTTCATCAAATGAGACATCACCCTTACAGCCATTCACATCCACGGGGAGTAAATGGTGTATCACACTCCCTCAACCTCAGGTATATTGCCATGTAGGAAATGGAGATATATTGGTCAACTCTTCCAAGTATGGTACCCTAAAAATAAGTCTTTTCACCACAGAGGAGATAGTGGTTCTCCTCCTGTTGTGCTCAGTTTAGCAAAGCACATAGGTTTGCCATGGACACCATTCAGAGAAAATTCCTGTATGCATTTCCATCTTTCTCTCTAGTTCTGTGCCTGCTAGCAAAATTCAGTCAAGAAACCTCAAAACCCATTGTCATAATCCCTCAGTTGGTGTAAATTGTATATTTCAGGATGTCCTATCCATGGTAGTGCTGAAATCTATCTCATCACAATCCAGAGGAGTTTTTCTTGGGTTTTGATGACCATCAGTTCCATCTTTGGATTTCACAGCTCCTGTAGCGCCCATCCTGTTGGACCTTCTGGCATGGGCCTCCAAAACCAGTGAAGTTGTTAAAAAGCCTTTCCCATTCATCAGATACACTCCATTTTACATTTGTTCAGAGATGTATCCCCCACCCCAGCTAGTCAGTTTGCAGGTGATTCTTAGCAATTTCAGATACCTTTTTGACATGGGTCTTCGTCATTCCATTATCAGAGTGCATGACTCCATGATTTTGGTGCATCACTTAATTGTGGGTAACAAGACTATCTTCCGGCACAGTTATGTTCCTTTACTTTCCCTTCAAGATTGTTGTTGTCCTTGAGTCAAACTTCATGGTTAATAGATTTCATCTAGCTGATTTGATGGCTTTAAAATTCATCCGTCAGATGATACTGCCCTTGGTTTTTTTAGACTACTCAGAAGTGGAAATTACACCGTCAGGTTAAACCAAAAGTAGATAAAAGTTTGTAAGAATGTTTTAGTTTGTTAATTCTTCTTTTTAGTAGAGTTGACTCCAGTGTCACTACACCTTTTATAAAAGTCAAAAGATCTTAAAAATATTTGCCTTTTCTGGTTGCAGATTTTCAGCTGCAGTTGCTGTAATATGTTCCAATTTTTACAAAGGATGGTACTGAAGTGCTAATAAGAATTATTTCAAGGTCAAAAATGTTCTGCATTGAGAGTTATTGCATTATTGTATAAAAGAGGTTTTTATTTTTTACTGTGGTAGATGATCTAGGTAATCCAGTCAGAGAACCCTTTTCAGCCATGGACTGAGCCAATGACACAGGTAAACCTTAACTTAGGCAAACACAACACAGGCTTACCAAACAGGCAATGGCAGGTTGGATAAGAGGCTAACAAAACTTAATTAACTTTGATGAATATATTCAGTCTGGAGAGCTGAGAAAAACCTGTGTAACAGTATTCAGCTACAGAACAGTAGGAATAAGGCGTAATGGTGCAGTCAGAATTAGAACTTGGGGAGTGTATCAAGAATGGGTAAATGTTTGCACTAGTGAAAGTGAATTAAGCCTTTAATGATAATACTGTGACAGACAAAATAAAATAATTATTCTGAAATTCTCTGAGTAAATATGTATACTCTACTTTTTAAGTCAAATATTTAAAATGAAGTTAAAAATTTTACTGTGTGTGTGTGCATGTGCATGTGTGTGTGTGTGTGTGTGTATATATATATATATATATATATATATATATATATATATATATGTATGGATTCACTTTATAATCTCGAAATATTGAAATATCAAATTTCAGTATCTCGAGACTATAAAGCCGAAAAAACAAAACACCGAAACCCAAAGAATGCAAAAATCAAAACAGTGAATGTAACACACCATACACCGCACAACACAAACACCGGCCTCCCCACATCACAACAAACAAACAAAACACACACAAACACAACAATACAAATAAATAAACCTACCCGACGTATAAGCACCCTGCACCCCCCATGTGGGGGGCTGTGCCCCCCCACACCCCCACTACTTATATATAATAACTCCGTGGTCGCACCAAACCGAAAAAGACAGTAAACTCACGACTACACACTCTACAGTCCCCTCGCACACAGACATCACAAATGTACAAACACCACCACTTTCTGGATTCACGGTTATGGTGTTTCACTATTTTGGAAATTCAGCTTTATAGTCTTGAGATACTGAAATTCGATATTTCAGTATTTCGAGATTATAAAGTGACTCTATCTTATCTATCTATATATATATATATATATATATATATATATATATATATTTTTTTTTTTTTTGCTCTGCATTTTTCTTCCAGACTTTGAATGCATTGGTGTTTTGGTACTTCTGTTGCTGTTGAAAAATATCAAGTCTGGTAAAGAAATGGTTTGTTATGTTGTGACAATTTGAAAGAAAGAAAAAAATGTCTGATTGCAAACATTGTGTGCAGATTTTTTTTCATTTTGGAGCAATAATTGCAAGCCTTTAGCAAGAGACTTAAAACACAGCAGTTAGGTATGTTCTTGTAACTGCTGTGCCCTAGTAAGGTTGGAATAGTTTTGCTTTAATACATGCAGAGATGTGCTACAGCAAATTGAGTGCCTCCATATAGATCTGATATGCCAGTATTTTTTTCTGCTGGCAGAGCTCATTCCTCTCCTGGCACTGCGTTTGAGACATACAATAATATAACTAACCACAAAATTGCTTCCTTGTACTTTGACCATTCTGACTGCATGTTTTCTTTTACTCAGTTTTTGACACATTATAAAAAATGGAGGCTAATTTGTCCTTTACAGTATGGTTAGCATGGTTAGTATGGCAGAATGATTTGTTGTGAAAGGCATACAATGATATTTAAATGCACACAATGCAAATTAAAAACGGCAAATTTACTTTGAGAATATAGTGACGGTTTCAAGGAGACTGACTGCTGAACTTTCTTTTATATCCCTTCTGTGGAAGTGCAGGAATGAGACATTTTCTGTGTTTGTCTCCTTCACTGAATCTGCTGTTCACTTTGGTATGTATCAGGGGTGCGGAAATGCTGCAGTTTTTTGACACGTCAAAGATTTTGCCATCACAGTGAGATTTTAAGTTAGATCCACTAATGCAGTTTTTTGTTATCGGAGGATACGTAAGAGACTTTCTGTAATGAAGTGAATATCTGAATGTCACACAGTATGTAAATGGATGTTATGAGAATAGAGCCTAGATATGCAGGATGCTGCTAAGAACGTGATCATTTACATGCATTTCTCAGGTATACTTCCAACATAATAGTCCCCAAGGAAAGGAGGAGAATGTTGCTTCAGAAATTTACTGTACCCTATAGTTATTGTGTTATGCAATCAGCTTTCTTGGCTTTTATGAGTAAAGCCTTCATTTGATGACAGAATGTACATCACTTTTCCAAGTGATAGCAAGTACACGCATCTTGTGGTCTCTCCTGCACCCATACACTCATGTTTCATCATATGTTGTGATGTCTGCAAACGTTTTTGGAAGCAAATAATCGTATTACTTCTTGACCTCCCTGAACACCTACACAGAAATGCAAATTGTGCATCTGTTTATGATCATATTGAATAAATAAGACAATTTTCTTCCCTCCACTGAATAGAGTAGCAAAATTAAAAAATATTTCCACTGTAGACCACCTGTAAATTAAATTCTCTCGGCTACGCTGCTTGAATGGAAGATGTTTCTGTACTGTTTTCTCTTCAAGGTATTCACATAGTGCTATATAAAATTGTTCCTGTGGAATCTGAAAAATCAGATGACTTATTTTCTCACTTCACGGGCTTTTGAAAGAAAATAAAATGATTTCCTAGTCATGGATTAACTGACTGATTTCCTCAGCAGTACTTGTTTTTAAGAGAAATGCTCATCAGGTAACATTTTAATTTCAGCTGTTATTTGTCATGGGGTTTAACCCCCATGCCCCTTAACTCAAATAACCAAACCACAAACTGCCAAATATTTAACAAAAGATGTATTTGCAGAAGAGTCAGGCACTTTACAGTGAAATTGTTATTTTCATTTGCATTTTGAAAAGGCAATTTACTGTATTTTGACTTTCAATTAATTTAATTGACATGTTATTATTTTTGTATGCACAAACTATAACAAACTTGCAATGGATATATCCTACTTGGATGTTATTTCAAAGCTGACATGCCACCCCTAACACACCCCACCCTAGCGCTGCCATAGGGGGAATGTGAGTCATGGCTACCTGTTCATCATGTTTTTATAGACAGATTATTTGTGGAACAGAACATTGCTTACAATAATGTTCTAATCTCAGATACATTGTTGCTTTCACTGCTTCTGTAAAAAAAATGCCTTAAACTTACTGGAAGGAGGCAGATTTGATCTTGAAAATAATTATGTTATTACTTTTTGGTGGATGTTGATAGTAAAACATTTTTGTTGTATAGAATGGTGCTTGTAAGCTTACAGACCAGTGCTTCAGTTTTTTGTTTCAGAAAGAATGAAATGACATTGTCATTATGCCTTTTCTTTTATAAGGTGTATGTCAAACATACAGTTCAATTGGCTTAACTGAAGGCGAATGGAGTTATCAGCAGTAGTGCTGAAACATTTGTATTTCTTTAAACTGATTTTGCTGGTTTTATCACACAATTTGTACTTTTTAGTACAGATTAACATATTGCCAAAACCATTATTTTGTTAGCATTTTTTTGGCATCTGATAAGTGTCATGTTTGAAACATGGCACCCCTAACCAGGATAAAGTTAGACACAAATCTTTGAAAAGCAAGTCCTATTTCATATCACATTGTTACACTTTGTCCAGTGACTCATCAGAAAGAACCTGGTAAAACTTAAAAAAGTGCTCAAATCAGAAACTGCTTAGAGTTTAAAATAAACAGGTTTATGTTTATATCAGAAAACTTGTTATAAAAAAGCAAATTGATTACTTAATCTAAGCATCTGTGATGTGTTGTATGCATAGACAGTTTGAGCTGCACTGTTCTTTCCAGTGTTTCTAACTAAGCATATGAATTTTGCTGCCTCGTCTCTTTCTGCCTGTTATTATGCAGCATTGAATGTCATACTTGGTGATCTGTTGTTCCTGGAATGATGCTCTTCAACAGCACCTCCTGAACAGTTAATTAACTAGGTGATTGATAAACCGAAAGAAAAATCAGCATTACATTAATTAATGATTGACTGTTCCTGTTCGTAGACTACTCTTTAAATTTTATTTTTTTCAGTGTAAATATAAAAATCTGTCCTCCACAGATATTTTACCTATGCTAAGTGGTTTATGCAGTTTGTTATCTAGACTTTTTTCCATGTTTTAAATGCTGCAGAACAGAGCATGTTATTAATAACAAATCTGACCAAAAATCTTACTTTTGTTTTATATCATGTTTGTATATGTTTGAGGTTGTAATACTCATAATCATTCAAAATCTCAGAGAGGCATTAGTTTTACTGTTGTGTGTATGCATATTTCTGTGTGATTATGTGTGTGTTTGTGTGTGTGTGTGTGTGTGTGTGTGTGTGTGTGTGTGTGTGTGTGTGTGTGTGTGTGTGTATGTGTGTACTGTACTGAGTCTCCCTTTACCCCTTCCATTGTATGTTAAGATTCTGAAGTACTGAAGGGACACTTCCCTTGCCTAAAAATAAGCATTGGTTATAGGTTTAGAAAAGCAAGTTTTGTTAGCAAGCTCTTATCTTATCTGTTCTTACCTTACAGCAAACTGTGGCGATGGATGTGAGGATTGGCACTGGCATTGTTATTTCTATTATGAGTGCTTTGCAGTATGGGAAGTACAGTAGTCTAATGAAGTGATGACAGGCATTAGCATACAAAATGCACTTTAATAGACTTTAATATCATTTAATTGGGAGTGGGAAGAGAGCCATCCCATTGGAATACCTCTGTTACGCTAGCTCATTGATCACTGATTCTTTTCAGAGGGGAGAGGTTAATCCATCAATTTCTTTAACCAAAGGACTCTGATGGAAATTCTATAGGTGACATTTCGGATGGACAAAGCTTTCCATCTTTACAAACAAATGAGTGATATGACAAGCACTGGGCTCAGAACACATTTAACCAATTGATTTTCTCTCCTTCTCTAATAAGATCTAGAGACATATGGAACAGCTTTGACTGAGTTCGGTTTTAAATGAATTTCTTCTTGCATATGATGAAGTACGTTACTTTCTGAGCTACTGCTTAGCTGCAGTAGTTCTCAGTCTGAAGCATCCTTTGGCAACTGTTTCCTTTGAGCATTTTATTGCTTATTTTGTCAGGACTTTTGTATTATCAGTTACAAAAAAATTGCTATAGGCCCTGTATTCTGTGGTAGAAGGATACAATTTGCAGCAAATAATTCATATATAATCTGTTTTTAAATTGTGCCCAGAGGTTTAAATACAACAAACCAAAACTTTCAATGGCAGACATAATCTTTAGCAAAATGGTTAAGTAGTTGGGAGTTGGAGTTTTTATTGCTCTTTAGTGATGGATATTTTTTTGCTTCTCAGGCTGAGCAGAGGTACAGTGTGCATGTTTCCTTAAATTCAGAAGAGATTATATACAGTATGTTTAATTTAAATTCTGCTGTTGAGTATTATTTTCAAATACTTCTGTATTTCTTTTGTTGTTTCCTAATATAGCCCCGCTTTGAGTTTTACCTACCCTCCATCACCAGTCACTCTTCAGCAAATGCACCAACAGATTATGAGCCGTCAGCAGAGTATAGGCTCAGCCTTCGGTCACAGTCCACCACTCATCCATCCAGCCCCCACATTTCCTTCTCAAAGACCTATATCGGGAATCCCCAGTGTGCTAAACTCTGCCCAAGTCAGCTCTGCAACTTCAGACCCTGCGCAGGTAAGAGAAACCAGTAAGTGTGCCACTTGATCTAAGCATTATGAGATCCCAGTAGTCAGTAAAGTAAGAAACTGCATTTGTGACTGAAGCACTTGTAATATTTTACTGTTGCTTCAGAACAATGAGCATAATTATGTAGTAATGATTGCTGCATAACTTAAGATTCTACAGTCAGTATGCTGTAATATACATGCTTAGTTTCTAGTATATCTAGCATTTCTATTACAGTACAACTCCAACTTCTCTTAAAAGAATCTGCTTATTATTAAAGCAAATATTAATATTTTTTTCATTTTTTAATAAACATCATTATTAAATTATCATATATGACATAGGCAATATTCTTTCCTTCTTGTAATGATGCAGTGTTTTGCAAATGATGAGATACATCAATATATTTAATTTAAACTGTGCTTGCGCATGTAGTGTGTGCACATTTGTAGATGCACATATAAACACAGAAGTGGGGGAGTGACATGACAGTACAAGAATAGCAAGTACTGAGAGGGACAAATGGGCAGATAAATGAATGAATCAGAATCTTCATGAACAGAACCTTAATTAGGTTGTAATGAAGGGAAAGGCTGCTCAGGACAGAGACTGACAGGGGGAAAGATTGGCAGGTGCAAGTGGTGGATGAATGCAGCATTGGAGTAAATACTATTACCGCATGTAAAGCTTGGCTGAAGAGCTAAAGTTCTTAATGTGTGAGATAAATGTGTGGTAGTAATTACAACAGGCTGGTTGTCACAGCTTTAGCAAGCAGCTTGCTATGGTTGCAGGAGTGCATAAGGTTTTTTTTTTTTTTTTTTGCTCCTCAACTATGAGCTGCAATGCAGTCATTCTGTGGGTCTGCACAGGATGCCAGATGTGCTAGCTATGGTTGTCTTCAAGAAGACTAAATGCACTTTCCAGAAGAACAGGTGTACTTATTGAACACTTTGCAAAACCCCTTAGTGTCATTCATAAATGCAGTAGCTATGCAAAACTAGACCCCAACAGTGGTGGTTCTCTTGCTTAAATGTAGGTGTAGGAAGGAGCCATGTAGTGGTATACCTAATAGTTTCACTTTCATTGTAGGCAGGGTTATCTAAAAAATTGTGTATCCTAAATACTAATCCTCTGGCCATTACTGGACAGGATAACTTCACAGACTAAAAGTTTTGCCAGTCCAATGTGTTCAGTTTTGTGAATGAATTTCCACTGAGGTGGACAAGGGGAATGCTGTGACTGCTGTTTGTCATGATATCAGCTAGTCTTCTGACACTTTAACTTACAGAAAGTTGGTAGGAAGATTAATGGCTATGAAAATTAACAGCTTTGAGTGAGGTCCAGAAATGCTTGACTTGTACCGGAAACTGTCTACCTGATTGGAAATATCAGGTGGTGTTTTTGGTGAATTGTTAAAATTGTATAATAATTTGGGTCTCACACTTTCCATTTCTGTAATTTTTGCTGTTTAGCATATGGATGCTAGGTGCTACACTGAGTATTTATGGTGAAATCATTTTGTGTCTTAAAAATACACTGACTTTTTGTGATAGTCACATGTGTGATTATAGCTTGTATAATAAGCATGAAGGAGACAGAAGAAATATAATTCTGAAACCTGCAAGGATGTTTGCATTTTGGCGGGGGAGCCTGCTTAAAATATACATTCTTAGTAGTATGACTTAAGTACACAGTAACTCCCATTGCCCACCATTGGCCAACAAACTTAAAGTAACAGCAGTAGTGTATACTCTCTGCGGGTGTGAAGGCGGTATTGTAACTAGACTACAGTTCAGTCTACTAGTAAGAGAGAGACAGAGAGAGAGAGAGAGCAGCCTCAAAAATTGTTTCTGCCAGATGGAATGTCACTCGCTATAATAAACAGTAACATTCTTAATTCAGAAAACAACTCAGCGACTGTCTGTTAGGGCATGTAAATAGGATCACTTCAGGGATCATTACTGATACTTTCTTCCAATATTTGAGTGTTTGTAAATACTCTTAATTTGACTGATTCTCAGCTCCTTGTAATTATATGCTATCGTCATGTAGCTGTCGGTTAACTAAACTGATTTTGTTTTTGCATAGCTGAATAGAAAATGACTGATGTGAAGTTGTTCTGTCTCACCACTCATTCTTACAGATGGGTTCAGAGCCAATCCTCTGCTCTGACTTGGCCAACTACAAAGCTTGAGGCCTTCAGACAGCTGAAGGCCAAGTCCCTATCTCATGATGTACCTTGAGTTACCTTAGATCTAGTTTGCCTCTGCAACAGATCGGAGGTTTCCTCACAGCTCGGGCCAGTATAATCATTTTTTTCTAGAACAAATTTCTCTTTTCAACTTTATAACTTTTGATATCTTTATAAACTAGTGATGTTATGTAGTCCTATCTTGCCATAATTCTTGCTGGATAGACTCGGCTGATACTAAAGCTCAAGAGCTTTTACTGGTTTGCCGCAAAAGCTTCGAAGTTCTGTCTTACTGGCTCGTTGGCTAAGTAAAACTTTATCTGTTAAATGTAGTCCTTTTTCCTAACTTTTTCTATCCATTTATATATATATATATATATATATATATATATATATATATATATATATATATATATATATATCGTTGTCTCTTGTGTGACTGTTTTTGAGAGTTTCCCACCTCTATTCCTCCTCATAGGACTGTACGGCCTGTTTAAGTTAGAGGGCCGTAGTGCCTTTCCTCACTGTGTGTGAGTGTTTAAAAAAAAAAAAGTTATCTCCTTTTTTCCTCACTTCTTCTTGTTTGTAGTTAGTATTTAGTTTTGTATTGCTTGTTGTTTATCTAGCTTCTCTATTCCTGATAGTCGCAGCAGGAATATCTCTCAGGAGACATTCTTGGATGCGTCTTTGTAATTTTACGGAGTCCTTCAAGTCTTCCTTCACTAATGTCCCCTTTGATGGTTCATCTCTTTTTGGACCCCAAGTAAAAGAGATGTTGACTAGGTGCAAGCAGGAAGGGAAAACCTTATCTGCAATCGGAGTCCATTTCTCCCTCCTGTCTAAACCCTATCCCAAGGGTAATACAGGAGGGAAAATGTGGTTCTGTAAATCTCAAAAAGGTTTCCCTCGGGCACAAGGTCAACCCTCCCCTAGAGGCAGAGGGGTCCGCAGCATTAGGGAGACAGAGAAACTTTCTCTGATCATCCCTTCCAACGCCCCTGAGGGGTTGCCCGACTGTTCATCTCTGGAGGCAGTCAGGGGTCGTCTATCGCTGTACCCAAGTGCCTGGCTAACCATCTCCCAAGATCCATGGATACACACCATAATATCCAGAGGTTACCTGATCCCCTTTGTTTCCAAACCCCCAACAAACCAGTCTCTACCAGATGTACCACCCATCCAACTAGACTGTGCAACATCAGAGGTCATGTCGTTGTTGCAAAAAAGAGGCATCCAAGAAGTCCCCGCAGAGCAAGTAGGATCTGAAACTTACTCTTGATTCTTTTTAGTTCCAAAAAAGCATTTATATCACGTTATTGAAAGATGAAAATAGCGAACGCTTTTTCATCGGCCCCAAAACATCTAAACATGAAAATATCGAACATTCAGAACAGCGAATTTTTTCCCATGGAAAAAATTTGCTGCTTCGAAACACATACACACAACACAAGCACATCAAACAAACAGCAACCACACACATACACTTAAATTCCTACATCTAACGCTACACTAAACTAAATATACACTACTATCTACCCACTTACCTTAACCCAAACTCTAACCCTAAGATCCGTCACTATCGCACACTCACCTAACCCGCGCCCTAACTCTAACTCACTTAAACCACCCCAACCATAAAGTCTGTAAATATCGCACACACGCTTAACCCACGCCCTAACCCTAACTCACTTAACCCGCCCCTAACCCTAACATACAAACAATCGCACACTTACCTGAACCCAACCCGTAACTTTCCACCACAGCGCTAAGAATAGCGAAGCCGCAAAAATGGCCAACCAAATTCCTTCCCAAGGAAAGAATTTGCTGTTCTGCAGCTTCGCTATTCTTAGCGTTCGCTGAATAGTGTTCGATATCAGAACATTTGAAGTTTTAATAGTTCAATGTTCTGATATAGACCCCCAAAAAGACAGGGGACTGGAGATCAATCTTAGATCTCATCAGGCTCAACAAGCATGTAAAGAAATCGAAGTTCCGAATGGTCACTCTGCAGTCAATATTTCCCTTTATCGGGAAAGACAACTGGATGTGCTCAATCGATCTCCAGGACGCGTACTACCACATCAAAGTGGACAGGTGCTCCAGGAGACACTTGCGCTTCTGGCTGGGAGCCAGTCATTTTCAATTCAGAACACTGCCCTTTGGTCTCACTACAACCCCCAGAGTGTTTATCAAATGCATGGCAGTGGTAACGGCTCACCTGAGACATCAATGATTCCAGGTGTTTCTGTACCTAGACGACTGGCTCCTCACTGCTACCACCAAGCATCAACTCATCAGAACCAGGGACGAGACTCTATCCTTGTGCACCAGTCTAGGCATCACTAACTTAAAGAAGTTAGTTTTATCTCCCTCGCAGCACATTGTGTACTTAGGCTCAGAAATAGACACAACCACCATGTCAGTAAGACAAGCTAAACAAACAAAAAGTTCAGGCCAGAGTAGTCCTTCAAATCCTAGGGACTATGGCTTCTGCCATCCTATTAGTTCCTCTTGCTCGTCTACACATGAGGATACTTCAGTGGCTGCTATTTGCCCAATGGTCGATGCAAGACTTCCCATTGTCTCACCAGATTTTTATAACAAACACCTGCAAAAAGGATCTGACATCGTGGTTGCACACAGAACAACTTCTCCTAGGTCGTCCATTTGTTCCTCCCCAAGGGAAAGCAGTTTTGACCACAGAAGCTTCCCAGATAGGGTGGGGGTGGCATTATCTGAGAATGACAGTCCAAGGTACTTAGCAGAACAACTTGCACATCAATGTTCTGGAGATGAGAGCAGTGCTGTATGCATTGCAAGCACTTCACAGCTCCCTTCCCACTGGGACAATTGCAATTCAGTCAGATAACATGTCTGTCGTGTGGTACATAAACGAGCAAGAGGGAACCAAATCTTACCTGCTTTGCAGAGGCCTTAAGAGTTTGGAAATGGGTGATGGATACTCAACACTTCCTGATAGCAATGCATATCCCCGGGAAATCCAACACAATAGCAGACAAACTCAGCCAAGCAATTCTGATGCCTCACGAGTGGTTCCTGAATCCAAAAGTTGTGAAAGAGATCTTTCACAGATGGGGCCAGCCTTGCTGCGACCTATTTGTCACTCACCTGAACACCAAATGCAGCACCTAATTTGCCCTCATTCCCCATCCGAGGATGTCACCCAGGGATGCTCCAGTCCACAACTGGCCCCCCGGGACCTCTTTATGCCTTTCCTCCTTTTCCACTCATCCCAAAGGTAATACAGAAAGCAAGACAGTTGAGGAGTTCCTTGATCCTCATTGCTCCTTACTGGCCTCAACAAGTTTGGTTTCCCTTCCTGTGGCCCTACCTTTTGGAGGAACCATGGATTCTGGACCGATCTCCAAGTCTCCTGATTCATCAATCGGGACAGTTCTACCCCACCATCCACACCCTCAAATTGACAGCATGGCTGCTCTAGTTCCACGAATAGCCAGGTGTATTCTCCTATCCCCTGTGGTCAAACACATTCTAATATCATCCCATAAACCTTCCACTCAGAAACTATACTCCAGCAAATGGAAAAGGTTTTCGTTTTGGGCTACAAAATGGGGCTTACATCCATATATGGCTCCTATGGAATCTATCTTATCCTTCCTAGCATCAATTTTTCATGAAGGAGCAACAGCTGCTACAGTTAGAGTTCAGTTAGCTGCCATTTCCAATTTCCATTTTGGCTTCATGGGAAATCCAGTCCTGCAGCACTCCTTGTGTAAAACTTTCTTAAAAGGAGCTCTTCTTCTCAGGCCTCCAATCAAACAACCATTAGAACCCTGGGACTTAAACTTAGTCCTCTCATCGTTGATGTCTGCACCCTTTGAGCCATCCTCTTCATCAGACCTAAAATTGTTGACATGGAAAACACTATTCTTAGTAACCATAGCATCTGCTAGGAGAATCTCAGAACTGCAAGCTCTAACTATTCGACCTCCTTACATTATTTTTCACAAGGATAGAGTCTCTCTCAGGACAAACCCTTCCTTTCTTCCCAAGGTATGCTCAGAGCACAATCTGAATACTACTACTGAGCTACCTGTGTTATTTCCAAACCACTCTAATAAATCTGAGTATAGACTACACCAGTTAGATGTTCACAGAATTCTCAGATTTTATTTACACAGGACTGAGGAATTCAGAAAATCAGATCAAATATGTGTTTCCTTTTCCAACAAGAAGAAGGGCTTGCCTGTTTCTAAGGTACTCTTTCAAAATGGCTTTTGGATTGCATTTCATTTGCTTATCAACAAGCTCGCAAACAATTACCCATCAAAGTTAGAGGTCATTCTACTAGAGCTGTTCTACATCATGTGCCTTTAGATCTAGGCTCCCAATTGATACTATTTGTGCAGCAGCTACTTGGGCAAGACCACATACTTTTGTCACTCATGACAAATTGGACTTCGCCTCCTGGGACATGTCTTCCTTTGGGTCCGCTGTGCTGAAAAGTCTCTTCGCTTGAGCCACCCGGGATATAGTTGCTAGGAACGCTGTCCCATCCAGCAAGAATTGCAGTGAGATAGGACTAAATAACATAAAGAAGTTATGTACTTACCATAACGTTCCATGTTTGTAGTCCATCTCGCCTACATTCTTGCGTCCCCTCCCTCCAACCCCCTTCCTGTTTTCTGGGGGATCTGGTGGACTATACTGGTGCTGTCTGACCTGGTTCTCTTTTGTTGTCCACCTGGCATGGATTATATTTTCAAAATTATTTGTCTGCATATATGCAGCTCTGATATTGGTCTTACCTAATAGGTACTTTATGTTTTCTTGCAAACTAGATTTGGAGAATTGCCGTGAGGCACCATGGGATAGGGTCTAGCCTCGAGCCAGTAAAAGCTCTCGAGCTTTAGTATCGGCCGAGTCAGAGCCAATTATCGGCTCTGAACCCATCCAACAAGAATGTAGTCGAGATGGACTACAAACATGGAACTTTGTGGTAAGTACATAACTTCTTTTTAGCTTTAATTGTGACCGTTCCTTATAGTCCTTTTGGCCATTGTTTATATAGGCCTTTATATCTCCCTTCCCTTTCTTTGGTGTGCCTGTATATATATATATATATATATATATATATATATATATATATATATATATATATATTAGAATATGTTTAATAGTTTAGAAGTGTGTTTTAGCAAACATTTATAGGCTTTAGAGTGTGTTTATACATTTATAGTTAGCTCATATTTAACTGTATAGAGCCCATTTGTTTTTTAAGGGCTGCTTACTATTTGAATTCTATAGTGTTGTTTCAAGTTGTTGAACACGTGTGTGTGTGTGTGTGTGTGTGTGTGTGTGTGTGTGTGTGTGTGTGTGTGTGTGTGTGTGTGTGTTTTGATAATACAAGTTTGCTTGTGTGCATTTAAATTTTTCATGGCTGACCAGGATAAGGAGAAACAACCCAAGTCTGAGTTTAAAAAAGTCCAAAGTGTGGACAAAAGATGTCTGTGACTGATGGTCATGTTAATTGTGTTTATTGTTTGGGTGCTTTGCACTTGCAAGAGAGTTGCTCCATCTGCCATTCCTTTAGTAGCCTTGTACTTCATGAAAGGAAAAGAAAGTTAATTGACAGAGGGCTATTAAAATCATCGTTTCAAGAAGCTTTGAGCGACCATGATAAAACTTGTCAGTCTCCCAAGTCTTCCAAGTTCTCTAAGGCTTCATCATCGGATTCGACAAAATCAAAAAACCTTCAACGTCAGCTCCACAGCTTTCGGAGCAGAGCGTCTTATCTTTTCAGAGCCAATCCCCAGTCCTGGAACCGGTCTCCGCAGTATTGAAGTCACCACCACCCTCTATCCATTCATCTCGGTCCTCGATAAGCCTATCCGATTTGGATGTGGATCGTGGGGTGCAGAAGTTGTTACAGGCACCAGCGTTTGCAAAATTTTTATCGGTTCCGACCCAAGTGGTTTTGGAACCAAAAAGTGTTCCCCCATCTACTTCTTTTCCTCCTCCGAGCCATACTGATCCTTCGGAGCCAGAGGAGTTGGACCTTACAATTGTGGAGCCTTTGAAACTGACGCCTGCTCCAGTGCCATTGGTTCTGATTACTCAGACTTCCTCGGTACCCATCGAGGAGATTAGGAGCCGACACTCCCTGGTTGGGTCTGGGGAGGATAGTCAGACTGACCTGTTGGTTCTGACTTTATCTCTTGGGGCTTCGGCTCGGATGAGTTTGGCTCCTACCTCTAGATCGGAGCCCACTGTTCCGGTGCCGAGGGAATCATCTCTTTCTTCAGATCCAGCGGTTCCTTCTCACTGGAGCAGAGGTGCTTTTGTGGCCATGAGGAGAGTAATGTCCTCCAAGACATCCACAACATCAGGACCAACTACCTCTTTCCCAAAAGCGCCTGTGTCTACTTCTGCCTCACAGATCACTTTGAAGTGTAGAGACCCTGAGCCTCAGGAAGCCCGACAAGAGTGGTCCCTGCTCTTCTGAGACCTCACCAGAAGCTCCCACTGATGAGGTTCCCAGGTATATACTTTGCAAGAGGAAGCATCTAGACTCCCCGCAGGAGTCTCTCACATCTGACACTGACTTAGATGAATCAGAAGGGTCCCCATGGTCCCCCTCTGAAGATATCTAATTTGCAGATGTATTGGAAATCCTTAAGCAGAAGGGTGGCTGGAAGCCACCAGCCCTACTGAAGATGAGTTAGTCCTCCTGAAAGCTATTGGGTCTCAGCCCTCCACCTCTTGGGTGTGTCTGCCCTTCGATGAGCTTATGGGGCTGGTCTCACAGAGTGGGAGTCTCCAGACACCATGGAGCCTGTCCCTAGGAGGCCCAATAAATTTATTTCTGCCCCTCATGATAAGACCTTTCTCAGTAAGGGAGTGCCTGTTGATGCCGTGGTAGTGGCAGCAGCTACCGAAAAGGAGATGTCAGAAACTTCTTCCTCTATCCATCCTTCTAACAGAGACTCTAGGATCATGGATACGTATGGGGAAGCACATGTGTAGTTCAGCGACTTTTGCCATGCGTTCACTGAACTACCTTACACGTTTCACAAGACTGCAAAGAGACCTCCTAAAAGAGCTTGGACATACTCTACAGGGTACGGTAGCTGAGGGAGCTTCAGACAAGGTTGCATCACAGCTTGCTACCCTTAATTCCTTAGTGAACTCGTCTATGGGTCTGATCTCATATGCAGCTGATGGAACGAGTAGGGCAGCGGGTACAGGAATTGCTCTCAGGAGACACTCCTGGATGCGCTTATGTTCCTTTGTGGAGCCCTTTAAGTCATCCTTGTCAACACCCCTTTTGATGGCTCATCTCTTTTCGGGCCCAAAGTTAAGGAAACTTTGACCAGGTGTGAGCAGGAAGGTAAGACTCCATCTGCCATTGGAGTCCGTTTTTCACCCCTACTAGACCCTACCCCAAGGGTCAAAAGGGAGGAAAGATGTGGTTCCAAAAAGCCCAAGGAGCCTTTTTGGACACATGTGGTGAAACCCCCTCCAGAGGCAAAGGAGGGGGCAATAATGGAAGACGCCACCCTCACTGCAGAGGGGATCCACAAAACCTGGGCGAAAGAGACCAGTTCTTTGGGAAGCCCTACCAGCGCTCCTGAAAGGAGGCCTAACTGTCCTACTCTGGAGGAGGTCAGGGATTGCTTATCTTTGTATCCAGATGCCTGGCTAAAAATAACAAATGACAACTAGGTACAAAGCATAGTTTCCAGACGATATTTTATTCCCTTCGCCGCCCCCCCCCCCCCATTCATAACAACAATTCCAGACATTCCACCCAGTTACAGGGAAAAAGCAACAGTAGAAGTCCAAACATTGCTAAAAAAAGAGTCATCCAACCAGTCCCAGCAGACTAGATAGGATCCGGAACTTACTCAAGATTCTTTTTAGTTCCAAAAAAGACAGAGGACTGGAGACCTATTTTGGACCTCAGCAGACTAAACAGATCTGTCAAGGAGGAGAAGTTCCAGATGGTCATGTTACAGTTGATACTTCCCTTCTTGGGGAAAGACAATTGGATGTGCTCGATATATCTCCAGGATGTGTACTACCACATAAAAATGGCCAGACCATCCAGGGATCATCCGCACATCTGGCTGGGAGCCAATCATTACCAGTTTTGAGCCCTGCCCTTTGGTCTCACTACAGCCCCCAGAGTGTTCACCAACTGTATGGCAGTGGTCATGGCTCACCTGAGGCATTTGGGATTCCAGGTGTTTCTGTACTTAGACGATTGGCTCCTCACTGCCACCACCAGGCATCAGCTAATACAAGCCAGGGACACCACACTTACTCTTTGCAATCAACTGGGCATTACCATAAACTCAGTAAAATCTGCCTTGTCACCATCGCAACATATTGTTTTTATCGGAGCAGAGTTGGACACCACTACCACCACTTTAAAACTTCCATCAGAACGGATATCAGTACTTTGTCAACAAATTCAGAATGCCATATCCAGAGAAAAGGTGCCAGCCTCAGAAGTGCTAAAGTTGTTGGGAATGATGGCAGCTGCAATAATAGCAATTCCATTGGGTTGTATGCACATGGGGATTTTACAATGGCTTCTGTTCACGCAATGGTCTTATCAAGAGCTCCCAATGTCACATCTCATTATTCTAACAAACACATGCAAAAAGGATCTTCAGTGGTGGTTGACCTCTCTCCAAGTAACCATAGCATGCTCTTCGTGTTTCACTGTTGCAGTCATCACACTTGGGTTATCTGCCTGCAGGTAGCCCTCAGTCAGCCTGAATACCAGAGACTTAGTATTTCTGTGTCGGATGCTGTCGCTCCAGTACTGACGCCAGGTAGTCTGGGGTATAAAAACAGGCAGCCGATGCCATTACATCAGTCTTTCTTGCTGAGGAGCCCGAAGCAGAAGTAGTTTGCAAGTGCCGGTCGGCTGCTACCTGACTTTTTGTTTAAGAATTGAATAATCCTGAAGTCTTTTAAAGCTAAGTACCCTGTTGGGGATCCTTTTTTCTTGCTCTAACCGATATCAGAAAAAGTTAACAATTGTGTTGCCTGTGGAAAGCAAATACCTCACAGAGATTTTTATTCTTACTGCGTCACCTGTTTAGACCCAGACCACGACGTACCTCGCTGTTGGTTTTGTGCCTTGTTTAATGCCTGAACAATTCGTCGTTGGGCTCTCTGTTACTAAATTCTTTTGCTCTCGATCTCCGTATTCTGAAATGGCTTCGGTAAGTCATCCGACTATCGATATTCTGAAAAAACGTAAGGATAAAGACAGAGACAGACCACATAGGTCCAAAGCTGCCGATGGTGCTTCCGTTAAGCCAGTCACCAGTCCACCAGTAATCAGTGAGGCACTTTTGCAGCCCCTGATGTCTGCTTCAATGGATCCACAGGCCTCTACTGAGACCCATTCGGAGTCCGGTATGCCTCAAGACTCTTCTTCGACTGTGGAACCTGTAGATGTCTCTACCTTGGATGGGTCCAGAGCCGCTGTGCAGGCACCAGCATCTGAGGCAGTTTTTCGCTCAACCAATGTTCGACTCAAACCGATGACTTCTATTTTAACCAAAACTACTGATTTTCTTAGGCCCAGAGTACACACTATGCCTAGAAAACCGACGACCAAAGTGCATGCACCTGCTCCCATGCCACAAAAACAAATGCTTAGAATGGCAGAAGACCTTATTATGCTGATTAGGGGAAGTCAGCCTTCCCCTGCTAAGAGAAAGAGACCAGTCCCCTACAGCTTCTACAGACCAGGAGTCCGATGACTCTGAGATTTCTGATTATGAAGACATTCTCTTATCTTCTAATCAGGATTCAGATGCAGGGGGAATCCATTCCCTCTGCCTCCCCTCCAGATGATTTTTCTTTTGGTGAAACCTTGCATACCTTAAGAGAGCATTTTCACTGGGAATGCCAAGACTATCCTCAGTCCAAAAAGTGACTCGGAGAATTCCTAGAGTTGCCTCAGCACAGGCCTTTAGCAATACCCCCTGTACTGGATGTTGTTGATGATGTTTTTATGGAATCCAGTCTTACTCCTGACACTTTACCTCTTCCCCCTAGGAAACCAGACAGGTACTACAGAGTACCTGACACTCACAAATTTCTTTTCAAGAATCCTACTCCTGACCCAGAGATCATTTCCCAGGGGCCTAAAGGTATCAAGGCTACTACAGCCAAGAATCCCACCCCTTCAGACAGGGATTCCAGAGCTTTGGGCAGATGGGGTAAGAAGGTGTATACCTCTGCAACTCTTGCTATTAGGGCATTGAATTGTCAGTTTCACATGCTGAAGTACCAGCAGCATATTATGGAACTTATTAAACAAAAAGTGGCAACCTTTACAGCCTGTGCAGAAAATAAAGAATTGCAGGAGCTTATGCACTGTGCAAGCCAAGTCAGTAAGCATACATTGCAGCGTGGCTTTGATGCCCTAGAAGCATCTTGCCAGGCAGCAGTCGCAGGATCTGTACTGAGAAGACATGCTTGGCTCAAAAAGCAGACCTTGCCAGACCATGTCAAATCAAAGATGTTCTTCGTGTTGCACTGTTGCAGTCATTACATTTGGGTAATCTGCTGGCAGGTTGCCCTCAGTCGGCCTGAATTCCAAAGTCTTGGGTCCTGCGTTGGTTGCTGTCTTCTCTTCCATGACGTCAGGTCGTTAGGGGTATAAAACATGCAGCCGATGCCATTTTCTTTAGTCTTTCTTGCCGCGCGGTGCCCGAAGCAGAACCATTTTGCAAGTGCCGGTTGGCTGACTACTGAAATATTTGCATTTGAGTTTCAGAACCAAAGTCTTCACTAAAGCTAAGTACCCCGTTGGGGAAACTTTTTTTCTTGCTTTTTATCGATGTCAGAACAAGTTAATAATTGTATTACTTGTGGGAAGCAAATACCTCATAAGGATTTCCATTTATACTGTATCCCTTGCCTAGGCCCTGATCACAATGTGCCTGGCTGTCGGTTTTGTGCTAGATTTAACCAACGCACTGTTAAGCGTTGGTATTTTTTTGCATCTAAGTATTTTGGAAACAGATTTAACTACCCAGAAATGTCGTCGCATAGCAATCTGACTACCGGAGTACATAAAAACCGCAAAGAAAAGGACAGAGAAAGGCAATCGAGATCCAAAACCGATGCCGAAGCTTCTCCTAAGCCAGTCGCCGGTTCTCATGAGGTGCTTTCGCAGCCCCTGATACCCGCTTCCTTTGAGTCACAGGCCTCTGCTGACTCCCATGTGGAGTCCGGCATGCCACAAGATACTCAAGGTATTGGACCGACGGATGTATCTCCCTCGGATGGGTCCGGAGCCGCTGAGCAGGCACCGGCTTCTGAGTGTGTATTCAGACCTCAACATTTTTATATCATACTGACAAAAGCTGCAAAACCAAAGACAAAGACACCTTCTAAAACTAAAAAAAGATGCATGAGCCACCTGCACAGGCCTCTATGCCTAAAAAACAAATGATCAAAATGGCTGAAGACCTTATTACCTTGATCAGGGGTACCCATCCCCCTCCAGATAAGAGGCCTAGGCAAGACACTGACTATGAATCTTCAGATCAGGTTTCTATTTCTTCTGATTCCTCTTCTGATCAGGAATTATCTTTACCTCCCTATGAAGATTCTGATGCTGAGAAGTCTATTCCATCTGCATCTCCTCCTGAGGATTATTCGTTTGGAGAAACCTTGCATACTTTGAGGGAGCATTTTCACTGGGAGAGTAAAGACATCTCAGAATCAAAAAAGAGGCTCAGGGATTTCCTCCTTCTCCCTCAGCACAAGCCTCTAGCCATTCCCCCTGTGTTAGACATTGTGGATGATGTTTTTTCGGAGTCAAGCCTGACCCCTGACTCTCTACCTCCGGCTCCCAGTAAGCCTGACCGGTACTACGGGGTCCCTGACTCTCATAAATTTTTATTTAGAAACCCTGCTGCTGATCCAGAATCTATTTCACAGGGTCCAAAGGGAGTTAAGGCCTCAACAGGAAAAAACCCTACCCCCTCCGACAGAGATTCAAGGGCGCTGGACAGAGAGGGAAAAAAGGTTTATACATCCGTAACCTTGGCAATCAGGGCAATAAACTGTCAATATCATATGCTTAAGTACCCACAACATGTTATGGGATTGCTGAAACAGAAAATTATGTTGATTTCAGAATGTGCAGAAAATAAGGAACTGCAGGAATTATTGGATGCAGCTGAACAAGTTGGAATGCAATGTGGTTTTGATTCTTTAGAGGCCTCCTGCAGGGCCACAGTTACTGGATCTGTGATTAGGAGGCATGCCTGGTTAAAGGAAAAAAATTTGCCTGATCATGTTAAAGCTAAATTGCTAGATGCACCTCTACAGCATGATTCTCTGTTTGGTATTAAGGCAGAAGAGATTGTAAGGAAAATGGAAGACAAAGCTAAGTCTATGCAAACTGTTAAAGATTTCTTACAAGTGCAGCCACCTAGATTCAGTAGACACTGGCCTACAAAAAATTGGTCCTTTCCTGTGTCAGACACAGCTCAAAGGGGCAAACCCAGACGCCCTAAGGGTTCTAGGTACCAGGCTCAAGACTCATACAGGTCAAAGCAATGGGGCGCATTCACCTCCAAATATGGAGGAGATAAAGCGCAAACCTACACAAAGCAATCCCAATGACTTCTCTCTGCCTACACCAAGCACTTATCTTTTGGCAGCACCCATAGGGGAAAAATTAGCACTTTTTGCTCAAAATTGGCAGTTAATAACCCAGGACAAGTGGGTACTGAACATCATATCACAGCGATACAGATTTCATTTCCACACTCTGCCAATGACAAATGGTTGGCCAGACCTGCCAGAAAACCAATGGGCAGAGGCACAGAAACAGGTTACGTCCCTCATGGATATGGGAGCCATTCAAACAGTACCAGAACAGGAAAAAGGACAAGGTTTTTACTCAAGACTGTTCTTGGTACCCAGAAAGAACAAGGCCTGGCGGCTAATACTGGATTTATTGATTTTGAACACATACCTGGATATTCCAAAATTCAAAATGTTCACTTTGTAACAGCTTCTGCCCATGCTGGGCATGAATGCTTGGCTGGTGACTTTAGACTTAAAAGAGGCATACCTGCATGTCCCAATAAGACAGTCGTGCAGAAGATACCTCAGATTAAAGGCTGGCTTAATGCATTATCAATTCTCTGCACTGCCCTTTGGCTTATCTACTGCGCCCAGGGTCATTACAAAGTGCCTGGCACCAGTAATTGCATTTTGCAGACAAAGAAGTATTCACATATATCCTTACTTGGATGACTGTCTCATTCAAGCAGAGAACAAGGACACTCTTCTACGACACCTGGCGTTTGTGAAAAGGCTTCTAGCAAGCCTAGGGTACACAATAAACGAAAATAAATCACAACTGGTACCCTCTCAAAAGATAACATTCCTGGGTGCAAGCTTGCATACAACTGCCCAGATGGCTTACCTCACGCCAGACAAACTAAGGCAACTGACTACTTACTTCAAACTGATGGCAACAAAAACCCAGTCTTCTGCAAGACAAATTCTGCAGGCTCTGGGCTTCATGGCATCCTGCATCCTACTAATTCCATATGCAAGACTGCATATGAGGAAACTTCAATGGTACCTAAAAAGTTTATGGAGTCAACATTCACACAGTCTGAAAACAATGATTCTTCTCATCCCCTGCCTGCACCAGGAGTTTCTATGGTGGGCAAAGGCCTGTCACCAAAACATGGGACAGCCCTTCACTCTACCCCCTGCCAGCCAAACCTTAACAACAGACTCATCAGATTATGCCTGGGGGGGCCCACATGGCAGGAAGATGCATTCAGGGCATATGTGCACCAAATCAAATGCATCTACATATCAACCAGAAAGAGATGCTAGCTGTTCAAAAGGCCCTAACAGCCTTCAAGGACTTACTTCATCTAGGACAACTACTGATAAAGATGGACAACACCACAGTCATGTGGTATATAAACAAGCAAGGGGGCACACACTCATACCCCCTTTGCAGATTAGCCATGGCACTGTGGGACACAGCTTTGACCTACCAAATACATCTTCAAGCTCAATTCCTGACAGGAAAACAAAACACTCTGGCAGATGATTTAAGCAGAAACCTTATGGATCCTCACGAGTGGAAACTAAATCCACAAGTCTTCAGTATGATAACAGAGAAATGGGGGAGCCCAGACATAGATCTATTTGCCTCTCCTCAAAATTATCAACTGAAAAGATTCTGCACAAGGACTTATCACAGACAAGCATGGGAAGTGGACGCCCTATCCTTCAGTTGGAAAAACCTATCAGTTTATGCCTTTCCTCCTCTGCCTCTTCTACCCAAGGTCCTCCTAAAAGTCAAACGAGAGAAGCCAAAGATGATATTAATTGCCCCGGACTGGCCCCACCAATACTGGTACCTAGTCCTAAGGAACTTGTCTCAATACCCAACTTGGACCTTGCCTCAAAAACCACAACTACTGTCCCAGCAAAACAATCAGATCCTGCAAATCAACTACAGACTCTGAACCTGGCAGCATGGCTAATCAGGTAATCATACAAACGACACCTCTCAGTAAAGCTGTGATGGATGTCATTTTGGAAGCCAGAAGGCCTAGTACTAGAAAATCTTATGCTGACAAATGGAAGAGATTCTGTGCTTGGAATCAAGCACAAGGAACTGATACAGCAGAACCAAATATTCCCCAGATATTACAATACTTAACTGAGATGCTTGACAAAGGCCTATCTTTCTCATCAATCAAAATCCATGCCTCTACCTCTTTGGCTCATTACAACACAGAGCCACCAATCTTTTCTCATTCTTTACTAAAGCAGTATCTTAGAGGAGCCAAAAATGTAAGGCCCCCTAGAAGATCACCATTACCTACATGGGACCTCGATTATGCGTTGGAAAAACTCACCCTGCCTCCATTTGAACCAGCTGCTACCGCTGATATAAAGTTCTTATCATGGAAGACAGCTCTGCTACTAGCAATTACTTCAGCAAGAAGAATTTCAGAGCTACAGGCCCTCATGGCTGTAGAGCCTTTTGTCATATTTTACCCGGACAGGGTGTCTCTGACGACAAATCCTACTTTTATGCCTAAGGTGGTTTCCAGTGTGGCTCTTAACCAAACAATTAATCTGCCAACTTTTTATCCAAATCCGCAGAACAAAGGAGAGAGAATTCTGCTTTCCTTGGACATTCACAGACAGCTAAGATTCTACTTGAGCAGGACTAAAGCTGTAAGAAAAACTGAGCAATTACTAGTGTCGTATGCTGCAGGATCAGAAGGAAAGGCTATTTCAAAGCAGACAATTTCAAAGTGGATAAGCCACTGCATCCGTTTCTGCTACTTATACCATGGTAAACCTGTGCCCAAGGACATTAGGTCTCATTCCACCAGAGCTGCAGCTACTTCAGCAGCCTTTCTCAGAGGAGTACCAACCAAAGACATTCTAGAGGCTGCTACTTGGAGTTCTGTTCACACCTTCACAAAGCATTACCATTTGCCTCTCTAAGTCCAGGGCAGGCTTTGCCACTGCAGTGCTGCAGGGCATTATAGCCGCACCTAATGCTGTTTAGCTCCAGCCTCCCAACCATAGCTTTGGGATTCTACCCAAATGTAATGACTGCAACAGTGAAACATGAAGAACATAGTACAGTTGTGTACACTTAACATAAATGTAGATGTTCGAGTGTATTATCTGTTGCAGTCCAGGTTACCCTCCCTCCATCCCCCTGGTCATTCTGAAGTTTATCTTTCCTTCACTATCTTCTACAATCTATGTGGTGTATTTGCTTGTAGATGAAGGTAAAGTTTATACTGATGCATGTATTGATATATATATATATATATATATATATATATATATATATATATATATAATATTGCTACCTTTTTGGGGGCACCTGACATCGGGGGCAAGAAAAACTAAAGAACATGGCGTCAGCTGCATGTTTTATACCCCTGATGACCTGATGTCATGGAAGAGAAGACAGCAACCAATGCAGGACCCAAGACTTTGGATTTCAGGCCGACTGAGGGCAACCTGCCAGCAGATTACCCAAATGTAATGACTGCAACAGTGAGTACACTCGAACATCTGCATTTATGGTAATTGTACACAACTGTACTTTCTCCTCACCAGACTAAACAAGGAGAAAGTTACTGTCAGCTGCCTGTCAGGTGCCAGGATCCACCACATAACGCAAGCACTCAGGTCACTCCACAGCAAGTACAAATATGACACTGTCATTGTCCATGCTGGTGTGAATGACCTGAGATGTACCTCCCTGGACTACATGAAAAGAGACATGGAGGAGCTCTCTGATCTTGTAGTCGAGGCAGGTATGACCCTAGCCCTGAGTAGCATCCTGCCGTCACCCAGAATGATACCACAGTACAAGGACAAAATGATTGACTTCAACAATTGGCTAAGCTTCTGGTGTCATTCTAAGGGGATCCAGTATTTGTCTGCCTGGGATGACATGATTGACAGACCATGATGCTTTGCCAGAGATGGCCTGCACCTGTTGCCCTTGGGATTCCGGATACTGGCTAAGGCTCTTGCCACCCCTATAGTGCCTTTTTTAGGCAAGGTTCAAATGACAAATTCACCACCGTAACAGGTACAAGCAAGCAAAATATGAGGGTAATGCTACTCAATGCTAGAAGTCTAAACCTCAAAATGCACTCACTCGAGGCACTCCTTAAAATGGAGAACATAGACATCTGTGCAGTGACAGAGACCTGGTTCAAAGCTCCAAAGAGCACTCCTGCGTTACCAGGCTATAATTCATACCACACCTTTCGGCCACCTAACCCAGAACGAAGCACTAAAGGTGGACTCGTGTCCATATTCATTAAGGATATCCACACCTCCAGGTTAGTTGCACAGCATAATGGATCCGATATTATCCAAGTGCAACTAACTCTGGGCAAGACCACAATCCAAATTGTAGCTTGCTACAGACCCCCCAACATGCCCCAGGATTCCCCACTCCTCATTTCTTGATACAATGAAAAGTATTAGGGTACAACCCAAAACCTTAATAATGGGCGATTTCAACTACCCTACCATTAACTGGAAAAACTATTCATGTACCAACTCTTTTGCTCAACGTTTTCTGCAATTCATAAATTCCAATGCCTGGGATCAACTTATTCACACCCCCACCAGTGGCAGCAATATCCTAGACCTGGTCATTATCAACATGGGCATCTGGTGTTCCACACCAGAGGTCAATTCCTCGTTTGTCAGATCCGACCACAAGCTAATCACCCTAGACAGTCACATCCCGCCCCCACCCCCAATTAGGGAAACCACTGTAAAAAAATTCTCCAATGCCAACTTCACACTTCTTAAGACAGAAATGGCAAACTTCATGACACCCATGCAGACAGACAATAGAGGTATGACTGCTGAATCCTACACAAATGCACTTTATAAGCACTTACACGAGTGCATGGATCATGCTATCTGTATTAGAACCAAGATGCTATCCTCCAAAAAAGAAGCCAATCTGGTGGTCCTCTGCCATAAACAAACTCTACAACAGAAGAAAGAAACCGTTGCAAAAAAGAGTAAAATCCCATGACTGGAGGAACTCCCTGGTCAACCTCAGTAAGAAGCTGAGATCCCTCATAAAATCCTCCAAAGCTAGTTACAAAAACAAAATTGCCACTGACTCTAAAGACAACCACAAAGCATTCTATAGCTATGTCAAGAATCTCAATGGTAACACTCAAATTTGCTCTGTGTTATAGCACAATTGCACTAAATATACAGAACCAGCTGATATTGGCAACATCCTGGCAGATAGGTTCAGTGCTAACTTTACCCCCCTCTCACTCTCTAGATGGCCCATCGCTATACCGGAAGAATGCAAAGTTCCTGTAATCACGGCTGCACAGGTAAAAAACACACTCTCCAAAGCCAAGAACACTGCATCCATGGGACCTGACAATATCCCAGGCTGCATTCTACATGAACTACAGAATGAACTGGCACCCTACCCAAGTACCATGTTCAGTCATAGCCTCACCTCAGGCTTTGTGCCCACTGAATGGCACACCGCAACGGTTATCCCACTCCACAAAGGGGGAGCCATGACGGACCCCGGGAACTACCGCCCCATTAGCCTGACGAGCCTGGTCTGCAAAGCCATGTAACGTATCATTATGGAACTCATAAATAAAGTCATTGGTAATCTCCAAACTCTGGACCTTACCCAGTTCAGGTTTGTAAAAGGCAGATCATGTCTCCTAAACTTGATTGACTTCTTTGAAGCAGTCACCAAAGCCATAGATGAGGGTAAGGTGGTTCACACAGCTTATCTAGATCTCGCCAAGGCTTTCAACATCATCCCCCACTCTGGAATTGTAGATAAGCTCACTAAACTAGGTATAAATCTCTATGTCACAAGATGGGTTGCCAACTGGCTTGCAAACAGAACCCACACTGTGAAAGTAGTAGACTCCAAATCCGACTTCAGACCAGTTACAAGTGGAGTACCACAGGGTTCAGTCCTGGGTCCTCTCCTGTTTGGTATCTACTTCTCTGAAGTACAGGCTAACACAGAAGGTCTTTGGCTAACAAAATTTGCAGATAACTGCAAACTAGGAGCCATAATCGAAACTCCTAACGATGTGGACATACTTCAAAAGGGCCTCACTGACACAGATGCCTGGTGTCAAAGCATGGCCTGAAACTCAATGCCAAAAGGTGGATTGTCATCCCCTTTGGAAAAAACTCTGTGCCCATGAACTACCACATAAGTGGTAGTCTACTTAATGCCGAAAGTGTGATAAGAGACCTTGGGACACAGGTGGACAGTAGTCTCTCCTTTGATAATCACATCGCCACAGTGGTCAGGAAATCCTTCTACATGGCTCACCTCATCACAAAAGGTTTCTCATCCAGAAAAAAAGAGGTCATTGTTCCCCTCTACTCATCACTCATTAGAACCACTATAGAGTACAATGCCCCTTTTGGTATGTACCTCACAAGACATCTACAACAACTGGAAAGGCCACAGAAATACCTCACAAAGAGGATTACCGGCCTCAAACAGATGCCCTACGCAGACCGTCTCAAAAAACTCCAGCTTTACTCCATCACATATCGCCTACTCAGAGGCGATCTCTGCCTAACATACAAAGCTATGTCAAACCCAGAGCTGTTGGACATGCTCCACTTAAAGAAATCCCAGTCCCTCCGAGCTACATGCTCTAGGGACCTAAACCTTGTCACCACAATAAACAGAACATGCTGGAGGGATAGATTCCTGTCCCAGAGACTTCCCATACTCTGGAACAGACTACCTATCTATGTCAAACAGATATCCTCATTAGCACTCTTCAAGAAAAATCTTGATGATTGGATGGGAAATAGGAAATTCACCCCAGGGATCACTTCTGTGGCTCTGCTTGACAGGGGCACAGGAAAATAATTTTCTTAGTGGCAAAAGCCAGAGTACCTTTTTGGCTAGGCTTATATAGGCCCTAGGGCTAATAGCCTAGTACCTACCTATGAACTTATGAAAAGCCTGCGAGAGCAAAGTCCTTCCCCTTCCTGTGAGATCAAGCTTACCCAGAGGCAGATGTTGCAGTCTGATCCCCTTCCAGTCTCTGCAGTTGTAACTGCATAGACTTCTGGGATCTCTGCTGTTGAAGGCTGTCTTCTTAATCCGCACTGTCTCAGTAGCAGTCCGGATTCTGTGCGCATGCTCCAGACTGGTTCACCAGCAGTCTGGATATCGGGAAATGCGAGTGTGCATGCATAAAGTTCCGGGACTCGCATTTGTTTTACAGCTGTTTTTTTTTCTTTTCTTTTACAGCTGGGGGGCTACAGTCCTATAGCACAAGCCACCCCTGTTTATGTGGCAATCTCTTTGCATTTGGTTTGAGTTATTACTGAAAATGGACTCTGAACTAGTTCACCTACCGGGTTAAGAAACTGAGATAAATTAAATAATAATAATAGCATAAGGTGAGTCATGCTATTTAATGTAAAAGAGTAGTAGTCATGGAGGTGTGTGTGTTGTGGAGATTAGATTCCAGAGACGCTGAGGTGATTCTTCCATTCTACATGCATGCCACTTGTAATTCCACATCTGGAATACTATGTACAGTTTTGTAGGCCATGCAGAGGAAGGCAAATTAAGTTGGTGATAGTGTTAAACTCTGCTTTATGAAAATGCTGAAGGGAGTGGAGAGAGAGAGAGAGAGGCTTAGAATGTTAGGTATTTATACAGTAGACAAAAAAGACAAAGATGGACTGTGATTTGGATGCAGTATATTGATGCTCTTCGTATTACTGACTACTGTAGTAGCCATAACAATATGGGTTATATCCTACCAAGGATATAACAGCTGTCCAGCTGCTATGGCTTCAGGGTACCTTGCACACACTCACATCATTGTCAGGTAGCTCAAGCTGAGCTGACATTTTGGATGTGAAGCCCTTCGAAGCTTTACTGCCACTGAGAGTATGATCCTCTGAGGCATTTGAGGACTGACGGTCAGCTTCTGCTTTCCTTTGCTAGGCAGATAAGTTCCCCTTGGGGAAAAAACTTCCATTTTCTTAAATGTATTGTAGTTTTATTACGTTCCTCTTCATGAAAGTTATTTTAAAGCTAGGAGTGTTGTATTTTAATGGACTATCTCAAGACTGTAATGTTCTTTTAAATGGAGGACTAATTTTTTTTCTGTCAGCTTAAAAGTGGTATAGCCTAACCAAAAGCATATTTTTCCTGTGGACTAATTGTGTTTATTTTTCCATTGTGGGGCTGCCATAATGTTTTAAAATGCTTTTTTACTGTGTGTTTTTTTTTCTGTCAAAAAGTAACTTTGGTGTTCTTGTGGTTTTACCAACATTTGCTGCTTGTCTTCCATGGGAAAGAAGCACCATTTTGATTGTGCAACAGATTCAGTCCCAAGGTCGGTCCTTCTTCCACCTCAAAAAGAAAAAGTTAAGCAAACAGCCTATGCCACCACAGCAGGCAGGTGGATGACTCTGCTATGGCAATTTGTTGTACCTCAGATCACTCATCATTTACCCCGGACCCCTCTGGTGTAGCAGGTATAATAGACACTATGGACCCGGGGTTAATCACGTCCTCTGCAGCTGTTGTAGTCCTCTCACTAGGCAAGGGAGAGCCACTCTTGTTGCTCCTGGGAGAGGGAACAAGGAAGGTTTCCTTGTTGTGTCAGAATGCTGTGCCCATCTCAGAGGAAGCAGCAGCTGCCATTAGTAACATGGTTGGCCCCATTTTTCCTGTCTGTCAAAAAAGAAACAGAAATCCAAGCATCTGATGTTATTCTTCGTTCATTCCTTTCTGATGGGTTATCGGTTCCATCCTTGGAACTAAGCCGGCCATATATCAAGCTCGCATCAGCCAAAAACTCTTGAGCCAAGGTCCTACCCAGAATGCTCTGATCCCTGTTACCTCAGATCTCGTTTGCCACATTGCTGTACAGCCGTGTCAAGTCACTCTCTTTCAGCTAGGTGAATAATTTTTGAAAGTTTATATATCGTTTCTACTTTAAAGATTTTCAGTCTTGTATTATTCTTCTACCCTATCGTATCCTTAAGACTCTCTCCCTTTAGTCTATTTTCCTTTATTACCCTTTTTCTTATCTTTGAGGTAATTCTTCATTACCATCAATGGTAATCCTTCTTTCTTTTCTCTCTTCTTATCCTTCTGAGTCGCCTTTCTTCTTCTTCTTGAGACTGTCGTTCTTCTCCATATCATTATGTTGGATAAGAAAAGTAGGGTTGGTTTTAAACAGTGTAAGGATTGTGGCCATAAGTGACTGCTTTCTGATGGTCTTATGTGTCTATTGTTTGAATGTCTCCCACCTTACTGTGGATCCCCCTTGTGGGATTTGTAGAAATTTTTCAACCAGGACTATTGATGAGAGAAAGAACAAGTTAATCCTGAAAGGTCTCCTCAAATCTCCTTTCTGTGAGGCTATCTCTGGGTCAGAGGGCTCACCCACTCGTGCTGAACCCCATAAGAGGCATTCTTTCTCTTCCTCATCGAGGTCGTTCATTTCATCTCCCTCTGGAGATCGCAGGGAGTCGACTCTTAAAGTGAAAATTACTACTTCGGCGCTGCCACCTGTGACCCTTTCGGCTCCAGGCACAGCACCGCCACAGTTGATTCTTGCTCCAGCCATGTCCTCCTTATTGACACTGGCACTGGAGTTCCCAGTACAGACACTTATGGCTTTGACAGTTCCGTCACAGCCCTTACCGGCACCGCCCCTGTAGGTACAGTCTCCTTCGTCACCGTTGGTGCAATCCCCTTTGGCCCCAAATATGATGATACTGTCCTCCACGGTGCAGACACTTTCGACACTGACATGCTCTTCAGTGCAGTCCTTTTTGGCACCATCATTGTTACTGGTGCAGACACCTTCCTCGACGGCATCGTACCCATTGGTGCAGATACTTGCCTTTATGGTGCAGACACCTTCGACTTCTATGGAGCTGACTTCATCAGCGCAGACTACTTTGACACCATTCTCCTCAGTGCAGACATCCTCGGTTCTGGGCTCTGCACCACTCAAATTAGCAAGGACCATGTACACTCCTTCCTTGGATCCGTTCATTGGTAGCCAATATAGTCCTTTTCTAGAAAGGCCAGAATCACCTTCAGGTTTCTCTATGAGGTCGACCAGGAGTCTCTCTGAACAAGATGTGTTGCGGCTTGTTGACCAGTTGCTTGTGGCCAGAGGTCTCTCTCAACCGTCGAAACCTACGTTCCCTCTTTCAGGTGAATGTATTTCTCCTCAAACTCCAATGTACACTCCTCTTTCGACTTCCACCCAAGTATCGAAGCCCATTACTCTGACAGCAGCATCCCTCCCTCTGACCCCTATAGTGGATCTCATTTTGGAGCCGGAGTTGTCCTTGTGGCCCTTGGTGCACTGGGCATTGAGCTCTTCTCAGACCACTGGCTGTGCCGTGGGGGAGGGCATTCTTGGTTCCGCACCAATTTTTTCTATGGCACCCTCCAGGAATCCTCCTTCTCTCACGCTTCACAGTCCTCTTGAGACTCCTGGTCTGGGGGTTGGCTCATCGGGGTGGTGTGTGACCCAGGTTCCAAGCTTGTCGTGCTTGGTTCCAGGTTCCCATCCCTCTTTGGGCGGGCCAGTCTTCCAGCCCATGGAGAGGGTGCTTGCCTCCGCTGGCAAACCCCACATGTCAGAGTCCTCTACCCCCTCTGTGCCGCAACTCTCACAAGCCACAACCGCTGGACACCGGGCACAAGGGTCTCAGGTTTCTCTCCCTCAGGAGACTCCCTCTTTGCAGTCTTCCCCAGAACCTCTCGCTGAGGAAGTACCTCACAAGGCTTCATGCAAGAGGAAGCACATGGACTCCACTGAGGAGTCTTTGACTGAAGATACGGACTTTGATGACAGGGAAGGGTCCTCATGGTCACCCTTTGATGAGGTGCCCTTTGGTGACATCCTTGAGATCCTTAGACAGAGGGATGACTGGAAGTCCTTTAATCCTTCCTCAGGGGAATCCGTATTCCTGCAGGCCTTTTGTACCCAGCCCCCTACCTCCAGGGTTACCCCGCCAGCCGATGAGCTTATCCAGCTCATTATCCAGTGGTCATGGAAGGCTCCTGACACCCTGGAAGCTATACCGTGGATGCCTGATAAGATCTTATCTCCCCCAGCTGAGCATCCCCATTGGTCAAGAGGTCTTCCAGTAGATGCCATGGTGGTGACGGCTGCAACCAAGAAAGACTTGGCAGAAAAGAGCCAAACTGTCCATCCACCAAACAAGGAGTCTCGGGTAATA
The DNA here is from genome assembly GCF_019279795.1 of Protopterus annectens. Lineage (NCBI taxonomy): Eukaryota > Metazoa > Chordata > Ceratodontiformes > Protopteridae > Protopterus > Protopterus annectens. The sequence goes on along the minus strand of NC_056731.1, from coordinate 361,188,111 downwards.
GACAGACTAGGGAAGTGTGTGTTTGCTTCATCGTCCTTCGTCGTAAGGTCTTTGAATTATTTGGCACACTTTACGAGGCTCCAGAGGGATCTTATCAACCAACTCTCTGAAACCTTGGCAGGAGTTGTTTCTGATGAGGCCCGTGACAACGTAGCTTCTCAGATAGCCACCCTAGAGTCCATTTCCAATTCTTCCATGCATCTTATTTCTCACACAATGGAAGGAGCGGCTAGAGCAGCAGGTGCAGGTATAGTCACCAGACGACATGCCTGGAATCACCTTTGTGACTTTGCGGACTCCTTTAAGGCTTCCTTCATGAATAGCCCCCATCGAGGCCACTTCTTTGTTTGGCCCTAAAGTTAAAGATACGCTGGCAAGGTGTGAACAAGACAGCAAGACCCTATCTGCCATTGGTGTCAGACACTCAACTCCTCAATGATTTTACTCCAAAAATCAGAGGAGTGGGAAGATGTGGCACAGGAAATCCCAGGGCTCTTTCCATGATGCACGTGCCGAGTTCTCCCCTAGAGGCAGAGGGGGAAACTCCAATGGAAGATGCCCCTTTCGGGCAGAGGAGGTCTGCAAAACCAGGGTTCCAGAGATTCTTTCTCTGGCCAACCCTATCAGCGCTCCTGAAGTGTTGCCCGACTGCTCACCTCTGGAAGCGGTCGGGGGTCATTTTTCCTTCTACCCCATTGCCTGGCAAAACATAACCACCAAGTCTTGGGTACAATAGATACTATCCAGAGGCTATTGCATCCCCTTCCATCTTTGTCCAACCTCAAACAAAGAATTACCCGATGTTCCACCCAATGAAAGGGAAGCAGCAGCACACAAAATCCAAAAGCTGCTAGAAACAAGAGTCATCCAAATGGTCCCCCCAGACCAGATAGGATCGGTTTTTACTCAAGGTTCTTTTTAGTGCCAAAAAAGACAGGGGACTGAAGACCAATTCTGGATCTCAGCACACTGAACAAATTTATAAAAACAGAGAAATTCTGGATGGTCACAGTTCAGTCTATCATTCCTCTTCTGGAAGAAGGTGATTGGATGTGCTCTGTAGATCTTCAAGATGCGTATTACCACATAAAAATGGACAAATGCTCAAAAAGATACCCCCACTTCCACATAGGAACCAGTCACTACCCTTTGATCTCTGTACAGCCCCTAGAGTGTTCACCAAATGCATGGCAGCGGTTATCGCTCACTTGCGACTTCAAGGATTCCAGGCGTTTCCATATCTAGATGACTGGCTCCTCACCGCCCCCACCAAGCTTCTACTGGAAGAAGCCCTACACTACACTGTCCTCACAGCACAATGCCTGGGAATCACTATAAACTGGGAGAAGTCCAACATGACCCCAGCACAGTCTTTAGAATTCATCGGGTTACTGTTGGACATGAGAAATTGCACAGCATCTCTCCCGGACCACAGACTTCAAAGAATAAAGCAACAGGTTCAGCTGCTGCTCTGTCACCACAAATCTTCTGCTCGATCTATACTCCAACTCTTGGGGTCAATGGCAGCCTCGATCACCATTGTTCCTCTAGCCAGATTCCACATGAGGCTCCTTCAGTGGTTACTTCTCACTCAGTGGTACCCTATACAACATCCTTTGTCTTTTCAGAGAAGTGTAACTCAGAGATGCAAGCAAGATTTACTCTGATGGATGTCTCGAAATCCCCAACAATGGTCTTGCCCCTTCAGCCCCCATCAGCCGAAAGCCATGGTGACCACAGATGCCTACCTGATGGGGTGGGGGGGCTGTGTCAGGGAAACTCGGTCCAAGGCACCTGGTTGGAGACAGAGGGCCTTTTGCATAACAATGTCCTGGAACTGAGAGCGGTGCTACTAGCATTGCAAGCATTCCATTTCATCCTTCCATCAGGGACTATTGCCATCTAATCAGACATGTCAGTGGTCTGGGACACCAACTAGCAAGGTGGCACCAGATCTTATCCATTATGGCGAGAGGCCTAGAGAATATGGCAATGGGCGATAGCTTCCAACCACTTTCTAATTGCAGTGCACATTCCTGGGAGCTCCAAAGTGATAGCGGACAAATTGAGCAGGTGCATTCTACAACCTCACAAGTGGTCCCTCAACCCTGTGATAGTGGCAAAAATCTTCAACCGCTGGGTCCAGCCTTGCTGCGACCTATTCGCCTCCCCAACCAACTACAAGTGCAGCAACTATTTTGCCCTGATCCCCCCTCAGGAACAGTCACCGAGAGACGCTCTAGTCCACGCTTGGCCTTCGGGTCTACTTTATGCTTAGCCTCCACTTCCCCTCATCTTCCAATTTCTGAAGAAAGCATGGCAGTTGAAAAGCAAAGTGATCCTCATTGCTCCACATTGGCCTCAACAAGTCTGGTTCGCCTTCCTCTGGCCTCACCTGCTAGATCAACCGTGGATCCTCAGTCCATCCCCAATGTTGATCTCCCATCTGCAGGGTCTGACTCACCCCAATCTAACAACCCTGAAACTGACAGCTTGGTTTCTCCACTTCCAATGATTTCCAGGCAGGAAAATCTCTCGTCCCCAGTGAGCAATATTCTTATTGCATCTCATAAATCATCCATCAGACTAATCTATCTCAATAAATGGAAAAGGTTTTCTCTATGGGAAGCAAATAAACAATTAGACCCCTTGTCAGCCCCAGTTTCGGTGGTTTTGGATTACTTATCACATCTTTTCCACTCTGGGGTATCTGCCTCAACTATTCGTGTGCATTTAGCTGCCATTTCAAATTTCCACATTGGTTTTCAGGATTCTTCGCTCATGTCACATAGACTCTAAAACTTTCTTGAAGGGGGTTCTTCACCTAAAACGTCCCTTTAGAGAACCTGTAGAACCTTGGGATTTGACCTTGGTCCTGCAAGCCCTAACAGCTCCCCCCTTTGAACCTGCGTCTTCATGTGATTTAAAATATCTCTCATGGAAAACTTTGTTTCTGGTTGCAATCACATCAGCCAGACACTTGTCAGAACTTCAAGCCTTATGAATCAAACGTCCCTATCTTATCTTCCATAAGGATAAGGTATCACTGAGAACTTACTCTTTCTTTTTACCAGAAGTGGTGTCAGAGCAGTCTATCAACCAGTCTATTGACCTTCCAGTATTTTTTCCTAACCACTCTAACAAGGGAGAGTATTGCCTGCACTCCCTGGATGTTCATAGCCAAATCCGATTTTATCTGGACAGAACAAAATCTACCCATAAATCAGACCAACTATTTCTGTTTTTTTCTGGACCAAGACTAGGTCATTCTGTCTCAAAAGTTACATTGGTTTTGTGGTTGAGAAATTGCATTACCTTTATCTACAACAAGAACAATGTCACCTTGCCTCACAGAGTGAAAGTACATTCTGCAAGGTCTATGACAACTTTAGCAGCTTTCCATGCTAAGGTTTCCCTCAATGATATTTGCTCAGCTGTGACTTGGGCCAAACCTCATACAATTATTCTTTATTACAAATTGGATTTAGCCTCCAGAGGTAGAGCTTCTTTTGGCTCCATGGTGCTCAGGAATGTCCTTCCATGAGGGCCACCCAGGGATACAGGTAGCTGGGGACTATGTCCCATCAGTAAGGAATGAACGAAGATTAAAAACATCAGATAAAGAAGTTGTCTTACCATAATGTTCCATCTGTGTTGTTGATCTTCATTCATTCATTACCCTCCGTCCCCCTCCAGATGTTCCTGATTGATCTCTTGTACTCCTTTATTGTAGGTCTGTTATGACCAGAGGTAGCCTCTGCTTTTGTCTGTCAACTTGCAAACTCGATCTGAGGTAACAGGGAGCAGAGAATTCTGGGTAGGACCTTGGCTCGAGAGTTTTTGGCTGACTCGAGCTTGATATATGGCCGGCTCGTTTCCAAGGACGGAACCGATAACCCATCATTTATGAATGAACGAAGATCAATAACACAGATGGAACGTTATGGTAAGACATTACTTCTTTATATGTCTCCTCCTCCTCCTCAATTTTTTTAGATGGGGTAGTTTACTTAGTCTGGCTCAGGATTTAATTCAGTGATTGATCCTTCTTGTAAAGTAGTTTCTGATAAAAGAAAGGGCGGGTCCTCTTTTCCTGAAGAGATCTGTTCGAGTTTTGTAGAATCTTGATTAATTTCACTGAGTCTAGTAAAATCTTCTACAGTCCTATTGAACTCTTATATATCCTTGTATATTCTTGTACAGCCTAGGATATTCATTTTGGAGTCTTACACAGTTTTGTATAGTCTTTTTAGTATTGTTAAGTCTTGCTAAGTTTTACAGTGTCTTGTAAAATCTTATCAATCCCTGCATAGTCCTATATTTCAGTGCATAATGCTTCAAAAGCCTTATTATGATCTTGTAAATCTCACAATAATTGTAATTTCCTGCTGTCTATTATACAACTCACAGAGCATTAACCTAAATGTCTATATGTTGTATTTTCATCTTTATATCAAGTTGTGGAGCTTTTCTCCCCGGGCCTCCGCTGAAAATGGGTTATGTAACCCAGTCGGACTATCCCAGTTACAAATGTCAATAAATAATAAATAATTCTGAACAGGAAAATGCAGGGACAGATTCAGGAATTTGTCCTCAGATTTCTGATTCAGACTCAGAGGAGAGTTCAGTTTCTGATTCTCCCTGTGAGGGGTTCTGTTCTCCTGAGACTATTGCTAAAATGTTAAAATGTTTCCAGTGGGAGAACACTGAAGTTTCTCAGTCCCTCAGAAAATACTGAGTTGTTAAAGAAGGATTTTCCAGAACCTACACCCATTCTTCCATTTCTGTCTGCTTTAGAGGATGTGTGTGTTATGCCTTGCAGTTTTCCTGACAGTCAGCTGACTGTCCCTAAAAAGGCAGCTAGGATTTATAAAATTCTTCAGTCTTTTAAATTTGTATACACTATTCCCAAACCTGACCCAGCATCTATAGCGTTAGTTGATTCCTCTGCTGTTAAACAATTAGTTAATTACAATCATACTCTTTCTAATAAGGCTGGGAAAATTATTGATAGGTATGGAAAAAAAAGTGTATATTTCTGCAGCTTTGATTTTCAGAATTTTAAATTGTCAGGCTCATAAGTTTGTTCTGACAAATTGTGAAAGCGTGAGGAATGTTTGTCTACAGTTTCTTCTTGTGAATAAAAATATGTTGTAAATAACTTAGTTTCTTCTGCTGCACAGGTTACTATTTGTGGTCCAGGGCTATGGCCACTGGTACTGTTTTAAGGAGTCTTGCTTGGCTGCATTGTTAGAATCTCCCAGATTATGTAAAACATGAGATTTTAAAGATTTTAAATTTACCCTCAGATAGAGATTTAGTGTTTGACCTGTCTGCTGCAGAGGTGATCAAAACATGTGGTGAAAGAGGCAAACTGATCCAGGGAATCTCTTAAGATTTTTCAGCCCTCCTTTTACAAATTGTCCAAGGAATTTTCTTTGTCCTCATCCAATTTTAGCAAAGAAAGAGAATAAACAGTCACAACAGAATTCAGGTAAACAGAACAGATATATGAGAAGAAGTAGCAAGAGGGTTCCAAAAATAAGTCTCAAACCTCCTAAAACCAAGGACAGTCCAACAAGCCTGAATGACTGTTCAAGAGACCTTGTGACCCCTCCCACCCTGGCTTCTTTTCTCTTCCAAAAAGTCTGAATCTCCATTTTTCTCTTTGGCAGCAGATTGTTTCAGACAAATGGGTATGGAAATCATTCATCGTTGTTACAGATGGCACTGGGAGTAAATTCATCCTTTCCAGGGGGGTCATTCCACATCCTGCGGATCTTCTTCTTTGTCATGCTGTTCATCACTTGCTGTTCCAAGGAGTGATAGAACCAGATCCTCCTTCCCAGGTGGGGAAGGGGTTTTATTCATGGATGTTCCGAGTGCCAAAGAAAAACAGAAAATGCTTAGAAACCTGTTCTGGATATTTCCTAAACCTGCTTGTGATGTTGCCTAAATTCAGAATGATGTCACTTCACAATCTGTTACCTCTTCTTCCTCTTTCAAGTTTCCTGGTAACATCAGACTTAAAAGATGTGTACCATTACATCCCTATTCATCCAGACTTCAGACATTTCTTAAGTTTTGTGTGCCCCATTCAAGGTTTTGTGTGTTTGGATCTTATTATCAGTTTTCTGTTGTACCCTTTAGACTATCCACTTCACCAAAAGTGTTCACAAAGTGTCTTGCTCTAATTACAGCTCTTTGCAAGCTACTGGCTATCCACGTTTCCATATTTAGATGACTTGCTTAACACTGCAGAGTCTTTTGTCAAAATGTCAGGAATCTCTCTCTGTTTGTCCCTCTCACTTCCTCACTCTCTCTCTGTTGGGTGAGAGATCTCTTGCACAAGCTGAGATTCCAAGAGAACATTCAAAAGTCTTTCTTGACTCCATCACACAGGATTGTGTTCCTGGGATGTTACCTAGACAGCTCAGTTCAAACAATTTTTCTTCCACATGAAAAACAGATTTTTTTTTTATGATTACCTCTATAGTTTTTCACTTAGACTTCAGTCACTGCGAGGAAATATGTCAGGATTTTGGGTCTCATGGCATCTATCATTCCCATGATATTCCTGGCAAGACTCCACATGAGAAATGTATAGTGGTATCTGCAATCTTTTTGGTCCTACCACTAACACCTTTTATATTTGCAGATCCTAGTACTGGGGTTTGTCAGAAGAGAAATCTTTTGGTGGAGACAACAGATATTCTTAAATACAGGTCTCTTCTTCTCCCTCCCTCCCTACTCCAATGCAGTCCATCACCACAGACGCTTCAGATATTGCTTGGAGAACAGTTTTAGGTACGATAAAATTGCAAGGGGTGTTAAACACCAAAGACAGATGCAAGCACATAAGTATCAAGTAAATGCTTGCCCTAGATATGTCACGCAACTGTCTGAAGCATCTTTGTTCACCAGGACTTCTTCATGTGGATACAGACAATACTGCTGTCATGTGGTACATCAGCAAGCAAGGGAGAACCAGTTTGTACCACCTTTGAAGACTAGCCATATTAGCTTGAGATATAGCTTCATAGCACAGACTCACTCTACAGGCATCCTACATTCCATCAGAGCAAAACTGTGTGGCAGGCAAGCTGAGAATAACAGGGCAGACCCTCACGAATGTAAATTAGATCAGGGGGTCTTCCAAGATTTAATCCATCTGTGGGGAGCTCTTCAGGTAGTCCCTTTTGCCTCCTCTCTGAACAAGCTGCAACAATTTGTTCCAGAACTCCATGCAAGAAGGCCTGGAAGACAGATGCCTTTTGTTTTACTTTGGACAGAAATGTTTCTGTACGCCTTTCCTCCCTTTCTACTAATATCCAGGGAATGTCTGAAGATTCAGAAAGAATCCCCTAAGGTCATTCTGGTGACTTCCTTCTGGCCCAGGCAACTGTGGGTCTCCCTTCTTTTGGAAATGGCCAGGAGCAATTACTACAAGCTTCCTTGTAGAATGGAGCTACTCACACAATAGCAGGGGTTTTTGATACACCCTGATATCAATCATCTTTAATTGACTGAATGCATGATGGGGTCCTAATTCCTTTTAGGCACCTGTTTTCTGAGGATGTACAGCAGGTACTAATGGTGGCATGAAAGTCTGCTACTAGAAAAGCATATATTAGCAAATGGAAAAGGTTTTCTAGTTGATGCCAACAACATAACCAACACCCATTCAGGGTTAGTTGTTCTCTGGTTTTTACAGTATTTTTGTAAGTTATTATCCTATTGCCTTTCCTATTTCTCTATCAAGATTCATTTATTGACCACTTCTGCATGTCTACCAGTGGATCCTCCTCTTTCAAGGCAGTCTCATGTCAAAATATTCTTAAAAGGGGTTTTACTTGAGAGGCCTCCAAGTAAACTGGTGGCCCATCCTTGGGATCTTAATTTTGTGTTAGAGAAGCTAACATTTGCTCCATTTGTAGCAGCTAATCTGTCTGACTTGATGTTCTTGATATGGAAAACAGTTTTAATGATTGCTCTGACTTCTGCAAGAAGAGGCCACTCACCCTCAGTTTCCATATAGGACAGAGTTTCTTGAACTAATCCATCTTTTATGCCTGAAGTGGTATCCAAGTTTACTTTAAGCCAAACTATCCATCTCCCTGTTTTCTTTCCTGAACATAAAGGTGTGGGAAAAAGAATACTCCATACACTGGCTGTCCACAGACAACTTGGGTACTATCTTTACAGAGCTGAATCTTTTAGATCGTTGAGCAATTGCTCAATTCTTGTGAAAGTAAAAAGAAGGAACAACTTATGTCAAAACAGACTATTTCCAAATGGTTATCTAAGGCTATTACCTTTTGTTATACTCACCATGGCAAATCGCTTCCAGGCAGGGTCAAGTCCCACACTGCCATAGTCTTGGCTTCATCCTTGATTTTTTTGAAAAAGGGTTGGATTCTGGAAGTATTCTAAAGGTTGCTGATTGGTCCTCTGTACATACTTTTGCAAAGCACTATAAGCTTGATTCCTTCTATATGTCTAGATCAAGCTTTGCTAGGACTATTCTTCAGGGACTTCTGGACCCTTCTCCTTCCACCTTCAAAATATAGTTAAATATGCTTAATGATATATTATATTATATTATATTATAGTTAAATATGTAAATATATATATATATATATATATATATATATATATATATATATATATAGTAATTTACCCATATAGCGAAGGCTATTGCAGCACTAATCAGTATGACGAACATAGCGTAGTTGTGTAAGCTGAACTTACCATAACAGTAGATGCTGGAATGTTCACTACTGCAGTGGCCACTCCCTCCTTCCATACCCCTTGTTTTTAGTGTGTTTTTTATGTCATGGTATGGATATTTATTTTTTGTTATTCCTAACATTGCCCTTTCAGGGTTCAGCCTCCTTCTCACTGCTGACAGGAAAGCTCTGAACAGCTTTGTCAGCTCAGCTCGAACTGTCTGACAGTTTGAGTACGTGGAAGCTGCTCTGAAGCTTTAGAGGTTTGCTGGCTGTCATATCCTTGGCAGGATATAACCCATATGGCCACTATAGCAGTGATCATTTGAACATCTACTGTTATGATAAACTCAACTTACACAACTGTACTTTTCTGGCAGGTAGAAGAGGAAATTATTGCCAGATGGAAGAAGGATGGCTTAAGTTAGATTTCAGAAAATTCTTCTTGAAGATAGCATTTGGGCCCTGGAACACATTGCTCTAGAGAACAATGTAATGCTGGTCATCAGTGAGCTCATAGTTGCTTTGATATGCAAAAGTGAAGGTGTCAAAGGAGGGGAGGAGAAGCTGCACAGACATCTGCTGTAATATCCCTGATAGACTTGAGAGATATTTGTTCACGCTTTGCGTGCATATATGTGCTGTATGCATGTGTTTGCAAATATATGAGTGTGTGTGTGTGTGTGTGTGTGTGTGTGTGTGTGTGTGTGTGTGTGTGGGTAGAGGATGTTATGACTTTGGATTGATTGATCATTATGATGGTCATTTCATTGAAAACAGCTAAAAATCTCAATACTGACCACAGACAAAACTCTAAACGTTGACCACAAAAATGTGTGCGTGTATGTATGTGTAATTTTTTCTATACATATGTATTATTGTCTACTTAGAGGTGATATCTGCTTGACTTACAAACCCATGTCTGACCCAGCCCTACTTGAAATGCTACAGCTAAAGAAATCCCAATTTCCCCACACCGCACGCTCCAGAGATCACAACCTCATTACCACAATTAACAGAACATGCTGAAGGGACAGGTTCATCTCCCAAAGACTGCCCATACTCTGAATAAGCTTCCCATTCATGTCAAGCAGAGCACCTCACTGGGCCTCTTCAAGAGAAATCTTGACGTGTGGATGGGTAACAGAAAGTTCACTCCAGGGATCATTCCAGTTGCACTACTGGATATGGGCACTGTGAACTAACATCGGGTGGCATGGTGCTTGGGCATTTTGTTTGAGCTAGGCTTGTAAAGGCTCCAGAGCCGTTAGCCTAGTACACACCTATGATCCTATGAACCTATAAGTACTTAATAGTCAAATTCTTAATATCTCAACATATGGGCATGTGTATATGTAGTACTTAATGCATTATTTCTTTGCTGTTTTTGTCTGACATACGAAAATAATATGAAGTTTTTTTCTTTGTTAGAGCAAGCCAACAAGTGAGTCAGCTGTAAGCAGCACTGGAGATCTGATGCACAACAAACGCTCTAAGATAAAGCCAGATGAAGACCTTCTCAGCCCTGGTGCAGAAAGCTTACAGGTACTGCTGTCCGTTTTGTTAATCACTCTTTGAACTTTTAAAAGGTGGAACTGCAGACTCCTAATATGTGGCATAAAGCACATATGCCTTAGTTTTGCAAAGACTAACAAGTGTAAATGAAATACTGTTTCTAAGAGACCCTTCCACCTCACAGCTTCTCACTTCATGTATCAACCTCCAGGCATATGCAAAGTACCCTTACATGTATGCAGTGGATGAAGGCCTATTTTTGCTAAGTGCATACAGTGAAATGTCTGCCATAATAAACCTAACATGCCTGCATACTTACCTCTCCATCTAAAACGTAATACCACCCACACCAGACATATCACTCAGAGTGCCCCAGTGACCCTTACACCACAAACAAACACACACATGCACAAACAAACACAGCAGCAGGTGCCTCCAGCTCTTAATACATCTTGGTGGCAGTCAGTAGATGTAACCCCAGACATCCTCAAAGTAGTCAAAGTTCTCTCCCCCAAAGCAGTACACATGTGTATCTTGACAGAAGCCAGTGACATTTACCCAGAAATCTGTGGGGCTCCACAAGCCCCACCTCAGCTCATCTCATTTGTCATGGTGGCTGGAATTGTGTTTCCCACCAACTTGTCAGAACTTTAAACTCCTTCTGGGGTGATTACAGTTCCATGTCCTACTCTTCCATACAGGCAGGTATTGGGATCTCTTGCCTTAATCACTCTGTCATCCCTGTGATCAACAAAGTTACCTGCCTACCTCCCACTCTTCTGTTCATCCGGGTCTATATTACCAGATCGAATGTTTAGGTTATCGAACACCTAAACATCAAACTGGTAATATCAAAACTAAAAACCGCGAACAGCATAGGGAAGGACTTCCATTGGCCACAAAAAAAAAGAAAAAAAAGAAACAACTTTAAACCCAAACGAAGTGGGAGGCTTCGTCCCCCCCCCCAACTAAATATACCAACTCTGAGATCACTCTACAGTAGACAAAATGGCAGAATCCGGGTAACGGCTAAGGGAATACTTTCCCTGCGTTAAATCGGCCGTTCGCGGTTTTTTGCTTTCAATATTACCAGTTCGATGTTTAGGTGTTCGATAACCTAAACATTTGATCTGGTAATATAGACCCTGTTCATCCCACCTATGCCTTCATTAATGGGTTTTCACCATCCCCATGATGCAGTGATGATTGAGCCCTGCAGCTTACCTTTAGTGGCTCAAAAGTGAGCACCTGTCTTCCCAACATGCAGCAAACAAGCGCATTTCTACTCCATAGCTTCTTGCTTTGCATAGCAGTGACTGAAATTGAACCTCTACCTCACCCTGCATGCTCCAGGGTTGCCCCAGCTCATTTACTATGTCGTGTACACTCACAACCTGTTATGCAGCTTCAGCTCAGGTACATAGTACTTGTTATGAGAAACATAACCTTTTTGGCACTGCACAGGGTGACTAGCATTGCATATACCATCACAAAACCATTGTATTGCTGCTTTTAGTTAGACTTCTTCTGCCTGCCCATTTATAACCGACCCAAACTCCCTTTTGTGAACCCCCACCATTACAGAATCTGCTGTACATGGTTGTTGCCCTCTGTAAATTGTTGCTTCATATTATTTAATTTTACTTATAGGTTCATAGGTATATACTAGGCTAGTAACCTTTAGAGATTTTATAAGCCTGGCTGTGCAACCCAACCCAGTTGTCTCGTCATGTATCTTGGGCATTTGTTAGGAGGGATATGTGCTAGTTAGGAAGTTTCTAGAGGTTATGTGGTGGGGGTGGTATGTCATCTTAGGCATTACTGTCTGTCTGTCAGAGATGTGGGGACCAAATCTGGAGTGAATTTCCAATTTCCCATACATTGGTTAAGGTTACACTTATTTCGGTTTAAGGATGGACTCTGGTACACATGATGGGAAGCCTGTTCCAGAGCATGGGGATTCTCTGAGACACATATCTGTCTCACCAACACCTTAGTTGTGTCATAAGCAAAATATAAATCCTTGCATATAGTGGTTCAGGTGCTAGACATTTTGTGGATTTGCAAAGATCCAGCAGAACTGGATTCAAGGATGCTCTGTATGCCAGGCGTAGATTGCCTCTCAGTAGCCTGTAGGAGACCGAGTATAGAGATAGGGCTTTAAGGCAATCCATATAGGACAATGTCTTTATATCCTGGTTTCTCCTGGTAAGGAATCTTTGTGGGCATTCCAACTGTTGTGTATGTCTGGTCAGGTACATGCCAAAGGAGGCATTATACTCAATGCTTGGTCTGATAAGGGTTGAATAAAGTGACACTGTGACTTCCTTGGACATAGATGTCATGCTCTTAATTATAAATTAGGCAATATAAAATTATTTTCTTACTACTTTAGCCGCATGTTGCTCAAAGGACAGATTACTATCTACATATGTTCCCAGATCCCTGACTCCTGGGTCAACTCCTAGGGGTGTCTTAGCAATAGAGTAATTAGCCTGGATGGCAGTTTTCCCAAAAGGCAGTATAATGCATTTCTTGGAATTGCGCTTTAATCTGTTATTCTAGAACCAGTCTTTTGTCTGTGTTAGAAACACTTGTAAGATGTTTGTGCCATTGTAGAATTTGTGATCGCTCCCAATTTGCAGTCATCTGTGAACTTGGTCAGCCAAACGCCCTTGAGATTAGCCTTTACCTCTGAGAAGTGGATGCCAAATAGGAGTGGTTCCAGCATGGAGCCCTGAGGTACCCCACTGGTGACAAGTCTGTTAGTGGAGGTGGTCTCATCAGTTCTAATTTCATGGCAGTCCAGCAAGTTATGTAGAGGTTAATGCACAGTTCAGTGAATTTGTCAACTATACCCGAGTGGGGAACTGTACTGAATGTCCTAGCCAGGTCAGGTAGGTGGTATGCACCATTTTCCCCTTATCCATTGCCTTGGTGACCTTCTCAAAGAAGTTCACTGGTTTAGAAGGAAAGACCTTCCCTTGACAAAGCTAAACTGGTTTGGATCCAGTATCTGAAGGTTGCCTATGTTTTTGTTTATCATTTCCATGATAATTCATTCCATGCTTTTGCATATTAGACTAGTCAGAATAATAGTTCTGTATTGTCCAGGGTCTGCTAATGGTCCACCCTTGTGAAGTGAGATAATTGTTGCAGTCCTCCATTCTCATGGCATAAAACCTGTTTTGAGGCTATAGTTGAAAAGTGACTCAAGTGGTCCTGAAAGATCATGTTTCAAGCTATTTAGGAGGCATTCCATGATGTTGTCTGGGCTGTGTTTTGGCATTCTAGAGCGCCACTAGAAACTGCTCCCTGTCAGTAGTTGGAGGAGTTATGCTAGTAAGTATTTCATGGGGGGAACCAAAAAAATAGCAAAGTGGCTTAGGTAGAGGTCAACCAGAACCAATTCAAAAGTACTACTGCCTTAAAAAAACACAGTACGAACCACAGCACCAGACTAAGATGCTTAGGATTCACACATTTTATTAGAATAGTTAAGCACTTTCGTTCAGTAGTATGAACTTCATCAGAGCTGAAGTAACTCAGTAATGTATTCAGTATATACTAAAATCAATTAATTTCAACCAACAGAAAATAATGCATTGCTAAAACCATGAATGAAATAATTTATTAATCAAAACCTCTCCAAACTCTTAAAGGGAAACTATCCCTAAAAAGGCTTACAGTACATGTGTGTGTGTGTGTGTGTGTGTGTGTGTGTGTGTGTGTGTGTGTGTGTGTGTGTGTGTATGATTGTATAGACACACACACACACACACACACACACACACACACACACACACACACACACACGTGTCCACATTAAAGAATATTATAAAAATACACACATTGATTTACTGGAAATGTTTAATTGTTGGGCGTTTGACTTAATGCGTTTTATTGTTTCTCATAATGAATATGCTATGCAGTCTTTGTTAGCTGAGATTGAGATGGTTAATAAGAGAATACAAAATTATTTGCTCTTTACTGTCAAGGAATACAAGCCACGTTTTCATCAAGTGTTTGATGATGCTGACCATAGAAGTTTTAAGATTAAAGAGCAGAAAATGGGTAAAGTGGGATGTGACAAAAAGGAGTATGTTAATAAAAAGAGCCTAAACCCACTTAAGCGTAACATAGGGCAGACTAGTCATGACAATGGACATTACAATGGGCAGGATCAAGTGAGTTACTTTAAGTCTGTCAATAATTTTGATAATGCATCACACTGTGAGGCATTACCACCTCACCCCCACGACAACTCCAACACTGATAATTTCAATTTTTACATATGTGGCCCTTTAGAATCCCCCCCTCCGTTATTCCAACTGGATACAGCAAAGTGAACAATGGCATTTGGATGCACAGTTTTACCTCCCAACCAATTATCAACCTCAGTATCAACAGAAAAAGAAGAGGCAGGGGGAGAAGAAGATATTGAACACCCAGGGACTGGTGTCCCATAATGAGACTTTGCAGGCTGGGTTAATATTTGAACATAGGTTCATAGGTTGATACTAGGCTGTCTGCCCTAGGGCATTTATAAGCCTAGCCAGAGTATGTTTGGCTTTCGCTACCCTTTTAGATTAGTTGACTGTGCCTTTGTATGGTAGGTCACAGAAGGTGGCCCTTTTAAGGTTTGTTTACTGTACCTCTGTCAAGCAGCGACACAGAAGAGATCCCAGGGGTAAACTTACGATCTCCCATCCATTCGTCAAGATTTCTCTTGAAGAGGGTCAGTGAGGGGCTCTGCCTGACATGGATTGGGATTTTGTTCCAGAGTGAGGGGAGCCTCTGGGATATGAATCTGTCCCTCCGGCATGTCCTATTTATTTCTGTGCCGAGGTTCAGGTCCCTGGAGCGTGTAGCTCTAAGGGATTTAGATTTCCTGAGGTGAAGCATGTCCATTAATTCTGGGTTGGACATGGCTTTATACGTCAGACACAGATCACCTCTGAGTAGGCGGTACGCAACTGAGTAGAGCTGGAGTTTCTTTAGCCAAACTGCATAGGGCATATTTTTGAGCCCCTTGATCCTCTTGGTGAGATACTTTTGGGGTCTTTCCAGTTATTGAAGGTGTTGGGTAAAGTACATCCCAAACGGGGCATTGTAGTCAATTATGGGCCTGATAAGTGATGAGCAGAGGGGCACAATGACCTCTCTTAATCTAGATGTGAACCCTTTCATGATAAGGTGGGCTATATAGAAGGTCTTTCTAACCACTTTGGCAACGTGATTGTCAAAGGAGAGATTGCTATCTACTTGGGTCCCCAAGTCCCTAATTACTTCTTCCATACTTAATGGATTACCACCTATGTGGTAATTTATGGGCACTTTGTTTTTTCCAAAGGGGATGACTATGCACTTTTTGGCATTTAGCTTTAGGCCATGGCTCTGGCACCAGTTATCCATCTCTGTGAGACCCTTTTGGAGGATGCTTGTGTCAGTCGGAGAGTCGATTATAGCACCCAGTTTGCAGTCATCTGCGAACTTGGTCAGCCATAGTCCACCCGTGTTAGCCTGTACCTCGGAGAAATATATACCGAACAAGAGAGGTCCCATGACTGAGCCTTGTGGGACACCACTTGTAACTGGTTTAAAGTCTGACATGGCACCTGCTATTCTGACCATGTGGGTTCTATCCCTGAGCCGGTTTGCAACCCATCTTGTGACATAGGTGTTGATATTTAAGCTGGTGAGCTTATTTATGATGCCCGAGTGGGGTATTGTGTCAAAGGCCTTTGCGAGGTCCAGGTAGGCTGTGTGGACTACCTTCCCTTCATCTATGGCTTTAGTAACTGTTTCAAAGAAGTTGACCAGGTTCAAGAGGCAAGATCTGCCCTTAACGAAGCCGAATTGGGTAGGATCCAGTGTCTGGAGGTTCCCAATGTCTTTGTTTATGATTTCCATGATGATACGTTCCATAGCTTTGCAGACCAGGCTAGCCAGGCTTATAGGGCGATAGTTTCCGGGGTCTGTTGTGGCACCACCTTTGTGGAGTGGGACCACTGTTGCTGTATGCCATTCCTTGGGAACATATCCTGTAGTAAGGCTGAGATTGAACAGTGACTTTATATGAGGGTTTAGTTCTCCTTGGAGCTCGTGTAAGACGCAGTCCGGGACACCGTCTGGTCCCATTGATGCTATGTTTTTAGCTTTGGAGAGGGTAGCTCTCACCTGTGCATCTGTGATCTCAGGAAGGCTACACTCTGTTGGGATAGACATTTGCTCTTTTGGGGGGAAGGGGGGGAGAAGTTTGCACTGAACCTTTCTGCCAGGATGTTCGCAATGTCTGTGGGTTCAGTGAATTTTTTGTCATTTTGCACTAACTCAGAGCATATCTGGGAGTTGCCTCCCAGGTTTCTGACATAACTAAAGAAGGCCTTGTAATTATCTTTAGTGTCTTGTGCAATTTTTCTTTCAAAGCTGGCCTTAGAAGATCTTATGAGGGATCGTAGTTTCTTGCTAGTACTGATCAGTGACGCCTTCCCTTTTTGGGATTTTGCTGTGTCATGTAGTAGCTTTCTCCTTCTGTTGTATAGCTTATTTATGGCTGGGGTCCACCAGACAGGTCTCCTGCCTTTGGAGGAGTGAGTCTTGGTTTTATTTGGAATAGCATGCTCCATGCATTCCTGTAGGTGTCCATAGAATGCTTTTGTAAAGGATTCTGCATTTTGGGCCATATTGTCCACTGGCCCAGGGGCTTTGAGGGATTCCACCTCAGTTTTGAGAAGTGTGAAGTTTGCTTTTGAGAAGTTCTTCACCGTGGTTTCCTTGTCTGGGGGTGGGGACGGAATATGGATGTCCAGTGAGATTTGTTTATTGTCTGATCTTACCAATGAGGGGTATACCTCTGGTGTGGAACATAGAGACCCCATGTTGGTGATGACCAGACCCAGTATGTTTTCCCCTCTTGTGGGAGTGGTGACCAGTTGTTCCATAGCATTTGAGTTTATAAATTCTAGGAACCGTTGGGCTAAGGTGTTTGGGGTTGAGTAGTTTTCCCAATCGATGTTTGGTTAGTTGATGTCACCCAATATAATAGTGTTTGGACACAAGACAACTTTAAGGTATATAATTACAGCAATATTATTTTAGACCAGTCACACTTTTCTGTTTTTAAGAAAGGGTCAACCTTTGTATCTTTGAGACATTTTAATTTTAGTAGAACCTTAATTGATATTAAACTGTTCCTGAGAAAGCTTAATTTTGAAGTTATATTTAAGTCAAGGGTGAGCCAAATGAATTAGTGTTACATAAAAAGAGTACTTTCAACCCACCATTACACCCAGTGTTACAACATTTTGAATGTTTTTTGGAGCTTGAGCTTGACAAGTTGGCCAAGCATAACAAGAAAAGACAATATTTCAACCTGACAAAAGCTGAAAAAAACACCCCGGATGATTTAACATCTGATAATGACATCCGTGTCATGAAACCTGAAAATGGGGGAGGTTTTGTGTTTATTGATAAGGTGGACTATGTTGGTAGAATGCTAAACTTATTATATCAGGGCAATGTATATTTAAATGTTTCCAGAAATGAGGTGAACATTTCTTATTGGAGGATTGATATGTTTTTTATATGATTTATTGATGCAAAGATCTATTGATAATATAACTTATAAGATTCTTTCTAACAAACATCCTCATATCCCAACTGTGTTTGTCATACCCAAGGTCCACAAGGATGTAGAAAATCTCTGCTGCTGGATCTAAGACCTACCCTTTAGTGGTTTATATCAACTGTAAGTCAAAAATCTTTTCATGCTACGAAAACACAAATACGAGGAATTATTAGGATTTTTTGGCTAGAATGGGCAAAGCTGATTTTTGAGAAGATGTATTGTTTGCTACTATTGATGTAGTTGAACTTTTCATGGTGATCCCACATGAAATGGGGTTAGAGTGGTTTGAATGCATGATTTCTGGGGTTGATTTTTTTATCCCACAATGATTGTCGTAATATAGTTGAACTTATGGAATTAGTGCTGAAATACAACTATGTATATTTTGAAGGAGAAATTTTCCAGTAGAACACTGGGGTAGCAATGGGTTCATCTTGTGCGTCCATTTTTGTGAATTTAGTTCTTTATGAATGGGAAAGAAGATACATTATTAGTTCTCTGTATTTTAAACATTGCTACCTCTATATTGTGGATATATTTATCTAAAATTTATCGAAACCTAACATATTGTAATTCATTTTTTCATTTTATTTGCGAACATTCTTTGTCCCAAAAAAGAAGCATTGTTAAAGGCCAACTAGTACATGCAGCTCGTATGACTTCTTTGTTTGATGATTTTACAGATGAATGTGAAAATTTAATGCACATGTTTCTACAAAGGGGGTACCCAACCAGTTTATATAATCTACATATACACACACACGCATTTGTATGTACTGTAAACCTTTTTAGGAATAGTTTCCCTTTAAGAGTTTAGAGAGGTGTTAATTCATTATTTCATTGGTGGTTTTAACAATGCATTATTTCCTGTTGGTTGAAATTAATTGATTTTAGTATATATTGAATGCATTACTGAGTTACTTTAGTTCTGATGAAGTTCATACTACTGAATGAAGGTGCTTAACTATTCTAATAAAATTCTTATTGAAGACACAAACCACAAACTCCATCCAGACTTGAATCCAATAAAATCTATTTGTATACCACATAAAACATAAGTGCTTTTGCGATCCTATATAACTTTTTAAACATATAGGGCAGTAAGCTAAGTACACAACATGAGCTGTATCACAAGTAGCAAAGACAGCAAATTTATATTTTTTATTTTGATCTGGATGATTAAACTCTCCACTACTATCAATATACTGACAAAATTTAATATGTCCACAAGGTATCGTACAATATTGAATAAACGTTTTCTTATCATTTTTCAAAATACAAAAATGTTTTAAGGTTTTAAACCAAGTAAAATGTGCGAAGTAGGGGTAAATGCTCTGATAACTATACCAAATAAATGTAAAACAAAGAAATAGCACCAGAGCACTCCACGGCGATCGGACGATACACAGAGAAAACTAGTAGCACTATAAGTAATAGTTCAAGCATGTAGTATAAAATCCAAGGTTTATTGGAATTCCAGGTTAGCGCTTTCACCCTCATAGGCTTCTTCAGACCTTTTTAGGTTTGTTTATGTTTAAAATTTTATATAGGGTAAACAGATAGAACTCTTAAAGAGAGAATAAAAGCACATTGTTATCATGCTAGTAAAGGTAGTATTGCTAGTGATCTATCAAAACATATGTTAAGTACAGATAGCTCTCATTTCTTTAAATTTATGGTGATAGCACGTATTTTTGAAAATATTAGAAAAGGAGATATTAATAATTCTACTGAACAAAAATAATCTAAATGGATTATAAAATTGAGAGGAGATTATGGACATGGCCTGAATGATAGGATACCTATTAAACCTAGGCTGAAAGCTAGAAGCCTAAACAGACAATAAAAATAAAAATCAGGACTCATGTTTTTCATTTTCATTTTTATATGTTATATTTTTTGCTATGCTATTACAATATGTTGTGAGATATACATTAGCTTTTTTATATGTTAATAACAAATATAATTTATTAAATAGTTTTAAATGTAGTATACCTTTTAGTAGTAAATTCAGATAGTCATGTGACTTAGTAATTTGATTATATAAATGGCTATGGTTGTATTTTGTTATACATCTGATGAAGTAGCATCGCTACGAAAGCGCTTATGTTTTTACTTGTTATTAAAGGAGAAAGTTTTACTGGAATTTTCTGCTGTCCTTGGATCCTTTTGTGTCTTCTGCATTCTAATAAAATGTTGTGATCCTAAGCATCCTGGTCTGGTGCCATGGATCGTATTGTAGTGTTTTTAAAAGCAGTGGTACTTTTGAATTTCATGGGGGGAGGCAGGGATGGAGTGGGGGATGAAGTTTGAGCTGAATTTGTCAGCCAGCAAACTAACTATGTTGGTCTGCTCAGTGGAGGCAGCACCACTGACCACCAGTATAGCCTGCCGATGTGTGCTACTTTTGAAGTTTCTATTCATTTTAGAATTCCACTTGTGTGGTTTGTTTTTAGAGTTTGCATTGGGCTTATTTCTAGAAGGTACAGCAGCCTCTATTCAACCATCTACATAGTTGTACAGGGTCTCTGTGAACAATTCCGCATAGGTTGCTGTGAACTCTGGACCTTGAATTTTGACAAGTTCTCGCTTAATAAGTTGTAGTTTGCTTTGAAATGATTCCTAACTGTTACAGGGTTTGCTGGGGTCACTGAGTTGATTTTTATTTTGGAGGAGACAACTTTGTGATCTGACCTCACCAGTGAGGATGTGACACTTGGGGGTGGGGGAACAGCACTCTCCCATATTGGTGAGTACCAATTCGAGTATGTTTGAACCTCTGGTGGGTGTGCGCACTATTTCGTCAAAGGTAGTCATGTTAATAAAGTCCAGGAATTATTGTACCTGCAAGTATGAAGCAGTGTATGTTTCACAGTCTATAGAAGGGTAGTTAAGGTCTCCGGTGAGTAGAGTATTTGCTTTAATGGCGAGTGTCTCCAGTAGGGTTAGGTATGCGCTATGGAATTCCAGTGACATAGTGGGCGACTTATAGCTTGCTAAGATATGGAATGAGACATTGTCTGTGGTGGTTTGCATGTGGATAAATACCAGGGCATCATCCTGTTTAGCTAACCTAGAGCTATGCTTTTTGCTAATATAGATTTTGAAACTCCTCCACTTTTTAGTCCTGTCTGTGTAGCTGATGGTCTACATGTGTAGACGGCACAAAAGTCTTGCTCTGTTGGAGAACTTTCTACAGATTTAAAGCATGTATCGGTAGTGGCACAGATGTTTATATTCTCCAGAGTGGGGAGAGCTTGTAGGGTGTGTAGTTTCTTATTTAGGCTCATAGCATTTAGCAGTAACATATTTAGGTTTCTTTGAGTTTTATTTGCTATGTTGGCAGGTTTGTCAATTTGGCATTGCCTAAAAAGGCTCTAAGGGGGTGGATAAAGTTTTAGCCAATATTCAGAAACAGTGGAGGCATGTGTAGATCATCATTTGTAAAGCAAAATGGTTTGTTAACCATGCCTTCCCATGCTGACAGATATTGAATACCCATGGAAAGACACCAGAAACTAAGCTAATTATTAAAGTTAGTCATCTTTTTTTCATACTGTGGCATTATCCTTGGTGAAAGTAGAATGGTGCTCAGTGCAAGACACACCTGCCTGAGAGACATAGTCAGAGAGATCAACAATGTCTGTCTTCATATAGTCCAGGGAAGTACATTTCAGGTAAATAACATCCATATAGACTGTGATAGAATCATACCTGTAGAATAGCAGCTTGAGTATCTGCGCAACTTGGCAGATCCTGGCTCCAGATAAGCAACTAACCGTTATCTTCTCCTTGTTCAGTCTGGTGAGTGTAACAAGAGTCCTGGGTAATGCATTTGCTTGCTTAATGGACTTTGTTCTTGGGGTTTCACTGAGTCTAGGAGGATGTGTGGTGTTTGATATTGCGTCTGGTGAGTACTTTAGAGATTTCTTAGGATAGGCATTACCGTTTATAGTTTTAGAAGTTCTTTGTGGTTTGGGAAGATTGCTTTTTAGTGCCTCAGCATAGCTTGGTCTTTGTGTGTGGTGGATGTAAAGTGTGTGTTCTTGATAACCTTGTATGTATGCTACATTTTTGCCTCCTGTGAAATTGTGTATGTGCATCTCTCACATACTATGATGTTCTTCATGTTTCACTGTTGCAGTCATTACATTTGGGTAATCTGCTGGCAGGTTGCCCTCAGTCAGCCTGAATATCAAAGTCTTGGGTCCTGCGTCGGTTGCTGTCTCCTCTTCCATGACGTCAGGTTGTCAGGGGTATAAAACATGCAGCCGCCATTTTATTCAGTCTTTCTTGCCGTGCAGTGCCCGAAGCAGAAGCAGTTCACAAGTGCCGGTCGGCCGACTCCTGAAATTTTCACATTTGAGTTTCAGAACCGAAGTCTTCAACTAAAGCTAAGTACCCCATTGGGGAAACTTTTTCTTGCTCCTTACCAATGTCAGTAAAAGTTAATAATTGCATTACTTGTAGGAAGCAAATACCTCATAAGGATTTGCATGTTAAAGCTAAATTGTTGGATGCCCCTTTACAGCATGATACTCTGATTGGTAATAAGGCAGAAGAGGTTTTAAAGAAGATGGAAGACAAAGCTAAATCTATGCAAACTGTAAAAGATTTCTTACAAGTGCAGCCACACAGATTCAGTAGGCACTGGCCTACTAAAAATTGGTCCTTTCCTGTGTCCAACAGAGTCTCTCAAGGCAAATCCAGGCACTCAGAAGGCTCTAGATACCAATCACAGGGTTCTTACAGGTCAAAGCAATGGGGTGCTTCCACCTCCAAATATGGAGGAAACAAAGGACAACCTTACAGTAAGCAGTCTCAATGACTTCCCTCTACCATCATTAAGCACTTATCTTTTGGCAGCCCCCTTGGGGGGAAAATTAGCACTTCATGCTCAACATTGGCAGTTAATTACCCAGGACAAGTGGGTATTAAACATAATATCCCAGGGGTACAGATTTAATTTCCATAGTTTGCCAGTTCCAAACGGTTGGTCAGATCTGCCACAAAATCAATGGGCAGAGGCTCAGAAACAAGTTATGTCCCTCATGGATATGGGGGCTATTCAACCAGTACCAGAACAGGAAAAAGGACAAGGTTTTTATTCAAGACTGTTCCTGGTACCCAGAAAAGACAATGCCTGGCATCCAATACTGGACTTATCAATTTTGAACACGTTCCTGGACATTCCAAAATTCAAAATGCTGACTTTACAACAGCTACTGCCTATGCTGGGCAGAAACGCTTGGTTAGTGATTCTAGACTTAAAAGAGGCATACCTGCATATCCCAATAAGGGAATCGTGCAGAAGATACCTCCGCTTCAAGGCAGGTTTTATGCATTACCAATTCTCTGAACTGCCCTTTGGCTTATCTACTGTGCCCAGGGTCTTTACAAAGTGTCTGGCACCAGTAATTGCATTTTGCAGACAAAGAAGCATACAAATTTATCCTTACCTGGACGACTATCTCATTCAAGCAGAGAACAAGGACATTCTTCTTCAACATTTGGTATTTGTAAAAAGGCTTCTAACATGCCTAGGGTACACAATAAATGAAAAGAAATCACAACCCTCTCAAAAAATTACATTCCTGGGTGCAAGCTTGAATACAACTGCCCAGATGGCTTACCTTACGCCAGACAAACAAAGGCAACTGACTATATATTTCAAAGAGATGCCAACAAAACCCCAGTTATCTGCAAAACAAATTCTGCTGGCTTTGGGGTTCATGGCATCCTGCATTCTACTAATTCCATATGCAAGACTGCATATGAGGAAACTTCAATAGTACCTAAAAAGTTTATGGAGTCAACATTGTCACAGTCTGGAAACAATGATTCCTCTCATTCCCTGCCTACAACAGGAGTTTCTTTGGTGGGCAGAGACATGTCACCAGAACAAGGGACTGTCATTTACTCTACCCCCTGCCACCCAAACCCTAACTACAGAAGCATCAGACTATGCTTGGGGGGCCCACCTGGTGGGGAGATGCATTCAGGGCATATGGAGCCCAAAACAAATGCATCTGCATATCAACCAGAAAGAGATGCTAGCTGTTCAAAATGCCCTGTCAGCCTTCAAGGACTTACTTCATCCAGGACAACTACTGATAAAGACGGACAACACCACAGTTATGTGGTACATAAACAAGCAGGGGGGTACACATTCCTACCCCCTTTGCAAGACTAGCCATGGCATTGTGGAACACAGCCTTGACTTACCAAGTACATTTTCAAGCTCAATTCCTGCCAGAAAAAAAAAATACTCTGGCAGACGACCTAAGCAGACGTCTTATGGACCCACACGAGTGGAAACTGGATCCACAAATCTTCAGCATGCTAACACAGAAATGGAGGAGCCCAGACATAGATCTAGTTCCCTCCCCCCAAAATTATCAACTGGACAAATTCTGCACAAGGACTTACCACAGACAAGCATGGAAAATGGATGCCCTATCCTTCAATTGGAAAAGCTTATCAGTCTACGCCTTTTCCCTTCTGCCTTTTCTCTCCAAGGTCTTACTAAAGGTCAGACAGGAAAAACCAAAAATTATACTAATTGCTCCGGACTGGCCTCCCCAGCACTGGTACCCAATTCTAAGGAATATGTCTCAACTCCCTCCTTGGTACTTGCCTCAAATACCTCATCTACTGTCTCAGCAGAGCAATCAAATTCTGCACACTCAGCTCCAAACTTTGAACCTGGCAGCATGGCTGATCATGTAATTATTCAAACAACACCTCTCAGTAAATCTGTGATGGATGTCATTTTGGAAACAAGAAGGCCTAGTACTGGAAAATCATATGCTGATAAATGGAAGAGATTCTGTGCTTGGAACCATGCACAAGGAACGGATACAGCAAAACCAAATATCTCTCGGATTTTACAATACTTGACTGAGATGCTTGACAAGGGCCTGTCTTTTTCTTCAATAAAAATCCATGCCTCTGCAATCTCGGCTCATTACAACACGGAGCCTCCCATCTTTTCTCATCCTCTGCTAAAACAGTATCTTATTGGGGCCAGAAATGTAAGGACTCCCAAAAGGTCACCAACTCCTGCATGGGACCTCAATTTTGTGCTGGAAAAACTCACCCTGCCTCCTTTTGAACAAGCAGCTTCTGCAGATATAAAGTTTTTATCTTGGAAAACAGCTTTCCTTTTGGCAATCACTTCAGCAAGAAGGGTTTCAGAACTACAGGCCCTCATGGCTGTGGAGCCTTTTATTACATTCTACCCGGACAGGGTGTCCCTCAGGACCAATCCTTTCTTTATACCTAAGGTGGTATCCAGTGCGGCTCTTAACCAAACTATTCACCTGCCAACATTTTACCCAAATCCGCAGAACAAGGGGGAGTGGATTCTGCATTCATTGGAAGTACACAGACAACTAAGATTCTACTTAAACAGGACCAAATCTCTAAGAAAGTCTGAACAACTACTTGTGGCATTTGCTGCAGGATCAGAGGGGAAGGCTATATCAAAGCAGACTATTTCTAAGTGGATAAGCCACTGCATTTGTTTCTGTTACTTGCATCATGGTAAACCGGTGCCCAAGGGAATCAGGTCACATTTCAACAGGGCTGCCTCTACCTCAGCAGCCTTTCTCAGAGGAGTTCCAACCAAAGACATTCTAGAAGCTGCTACTTGGAACTCTGTTCATACTTTCACAAAGCATTATCATTTGCCTCTCTTCTCTAAATCCAGGGCAGGCTTTGCCACTGCAGTTCTGCAGGGCCTTATAGCCACTCCTAATGCTATTTAGTTCCATCCTCCCATCCATAGCTTTGGGATTCTACCCAAATGTAATGACTGCAACAGTGAAACACGAAGAACATAGTACAGTTGTGTACACTTTCCATAAATATAGATGTCCGAGTGTATTCACTGTTGCAGTCCGGGTTACCCATCCCCCTTTTCTAGAACTACGCTTTCCTTCACTATATTCTAAAGCCTTTGTGGTGTATTTGCTTTTAGATGAAGGTAAAGTTTATGTTGCTAAAAGTGCATTTACATATATATATTGCTGTTTATATATATATATATATATATATATATATATATATATATTTATTTTATTTTTTTTGTTCTCCATTTGGGGGGCACCTGACATCTGGGGCAAGAAAAACTGAATAAAATGGCGTCGGCTGCATGTTTTATACCCCTGACAACCTGACATCATGGAAGAGGAGACAGCAACTGATGCAGGACCCAAGACTTTGATATTCAGGCCGACTGAGGGCAACCTGCCAGCAGATTACCCAAATGTAATGACTGCAACAGTGAATACACTCATTTATGGTAAGTGTACACAACTGTACTTTTGTTGGCTCTCTATTGAAATGTCAGCTCTCGAAATGCCAAGTGTTGACATGACAAAAAAGACAAGGAGAAGAGCAAATTTTGAAGATCACTCTTCTGCTTAAAACTTATTTTTGCAGAAGGAGCAAGACCCCCCCCCACACCCCCTACACCCCCTAAACTTACTCAGGACCCCTGCAGAGTTTGGTAAAGGTATCAAGCAGATGGGAGCTCTGAGAAAATGAAGAGACAATTTGTAGTAAGGGAGGTTACTCAAGTGCAATACTGGTTTGCTGGGTGGGCCCTTACTATTGTGGATATATGGAAAACAACGGGTGGGAAAGTATTTAAATTGGTTATACAACAGACAATATCAATGGGTAATGAGGGAAGGAGAGACTTTGGAAATTAGGTTACTGTAAGGGATAGAAGCCAGAGACACACAGCCTTTTAAAACCACAGCAAGAAAAGGGTGAGAGGGTTGGTAGAAATTCAGACTGGATCTTTATTCCTTTGGTTAGAATTTTGGAAACTGTTAGCTTAATGTCTCTCTGGGGGCTGGTGCAGACTCAAAGAACAGGGGAGAAAAAAGAGTAGGCACTGGAATGCAACTTTAAGCAGGTGTACACAGCTATAAAAAGTACTGAAGCAAAAATCCTGGAGCAGAATTCACAGTACTACCACTACTACAATCCCACCACAGAGTAAGGCAGCAGCCTAAGCAGAAATTTACCAGTAACGCTGTAATACATGACTACATACAGGTCACTGTAAGTGTAACTTAAAATATTTAAGCAGAGTTTAGATACTCCTCTTTATCACTGCTTAGGGACGAGTCACAAATTTAAACACAGATTTCTGTTTTACTTTTCTTTTAAGAAAAATATGTTCACTGTGTTGGTAGTGGAAGCATTACAGCATTGTTGCTTTTGTGCAGGTGACCTGAACTGGAATATAAGTCTGAAATTAATGTTTTTTTAAATGATCTGTTCACCATTCAGTGTATTCTGTTTCCACATGGAGTGCTAGAGAAAAAAGATACTCTGACTTTATAGCTTTCCATTTGTTAACCTGGACTGTCTGACTGAAAGTTACAGTAAGTAAAGACGTTTACAAGTAAATGACAAATGGACACACACACACACACACACACACACACACACACACACACACACACACACACACACACACACACACACACACACCATAAACATCCTATCCCGTTTAAAAGAACCACCAAATGCAAATCTACATTCATTTTAAAAATGTAAAGTAAATAAAAAGTAAAACATGGACCACATCTCCTGTTCACTTCACTATAAAACGTAATTTGACAAAATGCCCATAAAACACATGTGCTCAAGTACACGAGCATGTGCAACTTCTATCTAACTCAAAAACCAGCAATGAAATTAATTTGTATTTGAATGAAAAAAAAATGTTAACATGAAAAAGTAAACACTGACCAGAACTGGACTTTTTTAAAAATGACAATTGCAAGTAAAAGCAAACTAAGAAGCAAAAGTAGACAGTCAAACTGACGAGTGTAATATGACCCTTACTACACTACTAAAATATGTCAACATGAGTAAATGAATAAAGTCAGTTGCAATACTTAAAAGTGATGAAATTTGTCAAGATATTGTGTAACTAGTTACCCTTTGTGGTCACTTTTCAGCTACTTTTAGTTGCGTTTTTTAACATGTTAGCATGTTTTATAAAGTGATCCTACTCTTGCCAATTTTACCTAATAAGCTGTGTTTTTTTCTTAGACCACAAATTTGACTTTCTTTGATAGCGTAATTGTTAATAATGTTAAACCCCGTAAACAGAATATGCAGTTTGGGATTTATAAAAAGGACAGTAGTGTTTGCCATCTCATGGATCAGTGGCTACAAGCATTATTTAAACAGTTGTAACTGTTATACTAAAAATGTTGTGTATGATGTTCAATATTACTGCACACTAACTTGTTATATAGGCAAAACATCATTATCAACCCCCTTTCTTTCCCAATTTCTACAAGGGTTCAGGGTGCTGTGGCAACTGTCACCATCTGTCTCATTTCAGTACCACTCTTCTTCCTTCTTCAACAGTAATGCCTGATTGTCATACGTCTTTCACACATTCATACGTTCAGCTAAGTGCTAGCTAGCCTAGATACCCTTGCAGGCCTCTCTTCAGGGGAGACCCAAGGTGATATTTGTAGTAATTGAACAAACTTCCCCTACTCTTTTCGAAAGATGCTGCTGGAACTTTTACATCCACCTATGCTACTGCCAGCTCAAGCAAATAGGACCTCAGTTTAATATTCTGCTCAAAGGATGAGACACACCGACGCACACAGACACACACACACACACACACACACACACACACATTACACTGTGCGGGGGTATGGGATGTCTTTCAGGCAACCATGAGGGTGGTTTCGAGAGTGGTTTGTTCTCTTTCCAACTTCCTACAATGAGAGCATTTTTAAAATAATTTTATAACCTAAGTCTACCCCAGCAGTGACTGCATATTTCTGCGCCATCACATATGTTGACAGGGCTGCCATCACCAGCTTGTGTGACCATGCCCAAGTCTTACCAGCATTGGCTCCCTGATTCATGAAAAGCTGTGCTCTCCAGCCAAGGCCTTGTCTTCAGAGCAATAGTACAGACTGAACAGAATAGCCCCCCCCCACCCCATTATGGGCATGCTCATCTTCCCTGTTTACACCATCAAATATCTGAGCAGCTAGTCAAGCTCAGGCTGCCTTGGCTGTAGTCATGGTCTTATTACTCTGCTCCACTGTTGCTTTCTAGTAGAATGATGTTTTTTTGACAGTGGCCATATCGGTTACATCATTTTTGTGTTTATTTGCTATGACAACTGCATTACACACATGGGAGTTTTTTTTTTCTTTTTGTCATGCACTTTTTAAAAGAATGCTAATGCACAACGGTGGTACCACATTACTCCAGCACATGAATTAAACTGAAGTTTTTGGTTTGCTTTTCTATACACATGTTGGAAGATGTTGTATTTAGGTATACCATCTTAAGTCGATCTTACTAGAAAATTGGTTGTGTGACTAGAGCTAGATGGGAAGATAAAATCAGTTTTGTGTCATAAAGTCAGTGCATAGGCAGCTGCCTAGCTGCTCTTCATTGAAGCACTGCTAAGGACTTGATTAAGGCTTAGGTTTTTATCCATCCGCTTCTCTTCACATGTACGTATGTAACTCAGTAGTTTCTGACATTGCAGGTTTTATTACTTTAACTTTTTTTCTAGTACAGTAACCCCAAGGCGACTACCAAAGTAAAATAAGATGATAGGTAATGTTTCTGCTAGCAAGAATTAGCTGACTTTCAGCCCATAAAGAGAGATGCTAGCAGTCTCATTATGTTGACAGAGTACACCATTTAGACTTTGTCCAAGTCAAAAATGTGCATACTTTCTGTGTGTGTGTGTGTGTGTGTGTGTGCATTTATGTGAACATAAGTATATAATTTGCACCTGCATGGATGAGCACACACACACACACACACACACACACACACACACACACACACACACACGTATGCACTTTTGTTTTTGAGAGTAAATGATCCTTGGTTTTTGAGGCAAAAAGCAAATCAAAACTCAAGGAATTGTTGCTGATAACCTGTGCATTCATATTTTGCTGTGTGTATAGAAGCAGTGTAATGAAACTCTACATTTTTTTTCAGAAAAATAATGGGTATCATTTTTCATTGTGGTGATGTTGTAGACATGGAAAGGGTTATGTCTAGGAAAAAAATTTACTCCTGCTCTCTAGCATAGAAAGCATCAAGTAAAGTACATTTGACAAGTGTGTTGATTATTTTATTAATCATAGCTGAAACTAGGCTTTTTGGGAAACATTTTTCTACAATATGCTGTTTTAATGTTATACACGAGCAAAGTATTGTGCAGAGTTGCAATGGCCAGTTTTTTGCTTTAGGCAATCCATAAAGCACCATATGAAATAAGTTATATTGCTGACATTCTTCCTCTGAATGTAAAGAAGATTTCACGAAATGAGTTACATTATGTTATAAAGTCACAAAAACAAATGAAAAAGTATGGTAGTGGAGAGGAAGCAGGGCTGCTGTTTCAGTGGTAGTGGTGGAAAATACTGATTTTATGTTGTTGCTGCATCTATATATAGTAGACCGCTTGTTTTACTTGCCCATTCTACAAAAAATTTTTATGTAATCCCCATACTGTGAAACAGTGGATGCTACTGTTAACCAGCTTACTCTAAAACAGCTCCTCACTTAACCTTTGCAAAGTTTTTCCTCCAGACATGCCTCTGACAGCAGTGATTCCTTAGACTAATGTAACCTTTTACTTAAGTTTTGGGTTCAGAAACAAGCAGTCATTCAATACAGTGATTGTAAGTACAAACATATTTTATTGGTAGAACTTGGTGTTCTTCCAGAAGGGGAAAGCACATTGTTTCATGAAATGTGCAGTGTCTCAAAAAGTATCCTTTCTAAGGCTGTAGGTGTTTCCTCTCAAAATATTAAGGAGTAGAAGTATTTTTTCTTGGGGAATGCTTTGTAACACAGTGTTTAAAAGAGCAGGCAACTCTGCATTCAGTTCATGCAGACAGATTAAAACCTTCAATCTGACTTAAATTCTGTCATTCTCTGATTATCTGCTTAATCCAGTTCAAAGTTGCAGGACAGTTGGAGTTTATCCTGCCCCTCGATAGATGCAAGACAAAGAAACCAATTCTGGGTAGGATGCCAGTCTAGTCTGTGTGAGGACACTGGCATCATAAATGAGTATACATAGGACACACACCTATAGGCAGTTTGTAGAATTGCCAGCACACATGTATCATGTCTTTCAAACAGTTAAGTTAAAATATTTACTTAAAGATAAAGAAAGTTCTTTTTAAAGGGGTTTGCATAGCCAGCTGTAACACTAAGAAGTACAGTACCTGAACAATAAAGTAAATTAAATGTAACGTATCTTCTGGATAAAGAAGAGAACTGTATGTTGTTCTAAATAGAGACCCACCTGACTGTCATAGATTGGTCAAACTCCAAATTTCTGAATGATGCTGAATGTAACATCCTCACTCCTTTATGCTGTTACCACACTGTGCTGGCACTGAGGCAGCACATTTTAATCATTCGGTCTCATCTTGTGAAATGTGCTAGTCATTATGTCAGCCTGTGATAGTTTTATTTTATCTACTACCACTCTTTGCATGGAAAATTGACATCCTTCAAACCAATTGTATGAGCACATTTGTTCCTCTTTGTGTCTTTGAAGACTTGGATATTAAATCACTGGTTAAGTGACTTAGTCATTTAATACATGCAAATATTGATTCAGTCATCCAAGCTGTGATCTTTTCTTCATAACATTCCTTTTTACCATCTTGTGTTAAGATATGGCTCTTGTATGTTTAACGTATGTGGGGGATAAAAGTCACTCCTGAATAAGTCAAAAAATTTGTATTTTCCTAACAAGCTTTCTCAGAGATGTCCAACATGGATAAACATAAAAGTGCAAACAAAAAATATGCATGTATACTTTACAGAAACCATTTTGTTGAAAGCCCCTTAACTCAAATAAAACCTTCCATAAAGTCCTCACAATGTATGTGGTATCACAGCAGCTCCTAGATTAGCTTACATTTATGAGTCTGTCAGCTTAGAGCAGCTGTGAGCAAAGCTTGTTGACCTTTGATACGTATTTGTTTCTAAAGGAAGAGATTTTCTCATTTTTATACACTAAGAACTTGCTGAAGATAAGCATGTGCGCAGCTGATGTTTTTTGAAGGTTAAGAAGAAGATGAAAAAAACAGAACAATTACTATTTTGAGCAGGGCCACACTGATAAAGGACATTCCCATTTCCAGCCTTGGATAACTTTTTATGTTGTATACTTAGGTGTTTAGATGCTGATTTATAACAACCATGGAGAGTGAGATTATTAATAAAACAAGTTAACTACAAAGGGTCAGGCTTTGGTATATACAGGGGAATTCACTGAGCCAGGTCATTAAAACAAACTTTGTGATCTGCAGGCTTATAGTATCTGTGCTATTGTGGTGAATATTTTCTCAACTTGATAACCACTTACCCCTCCCTTCCCCAGCATCATGACTTTTGCTACAAAGCATCCAACTCAGGTGAAATCATTGCAGTTTTATTCATGTTTACTCAAGACTTCTAAATCTTTTCAGTAACTTCAAGTTTTGTAATGACCCAATTTACATACTGTGGTCCCCTCTTACAATAGCTGTCCTGACACCTGTTCACTTAATTCACAGTTATCTCAAAGAGAAGATGCTGAAGAAATCATTTGGTGCAAGTTCATAGACCCCCTGAAGTGGATTACTGTTGTGGTTTTCTCTTCTATTATTTCAAGCTTGGCTCAATATAGAAAATCTCCTGCGACCACTATCTCATGAGTACACAGACTGCCAGATCGAACACAACATGGCATCATATTTCAGGATAAGAGTCTGTCCCCATTCCCTGTATTTATTCTTTTCTGCCACTCTCAGTTTGATCTGGATTTTGACATGTCATTTTCCCATGACTCAACTTTTGGTGCCTGTATCATTAAAACCTTTGCAGTAATTCTGGAATCATTAGGTCAAAACCAGGCCCTAGAGTACCCACATTTGTTTTGCCCAAGAGGGATACGCACAGTGTGAAGAATTCCTGATAGTGCAATAAATTACAGCAACTTCAGAACATAATCCATGGAAAAGTTCCCATGATTTATGGAAAACTTGATTCCATGAAGTTCAAATACCTAAGTTTATAGCATGTACCCTAAATAACCAGCCAGATTAGTAAATTAATCAGTACAATCCTCTAATAATAGTTCCCCTGACATATTGATTACTTATTGTTTTCATCAAAACAAAATTTAGAATTTCCTTAGATTTACTTTCCCTCATAAAATGACCCAGGAATACGTGAAGAAGTTATAGTTCTACAGATTTTTTTTGCTGTTGTTTTTCATGAACTGCCATAAATGCCTGACCATCAAGCCTGCCACCCCATAAGAGAAGGTATGAGAAGCTGGAGGCCTGCTTCTCCTCACTAAGTATGGAATGTATGAAAGGTGATTAATGTGGGCAGTGGATGGTGTTACTACCATTTCCTGACAAGTAAGTCCTGCCTCTATGTGTTTTGGCCACTCCTGTGTAAGTGGGTAACCACTCCCCATTTGTCAAGTCATACACAGAGTCAATATTCTTGACTTCTAGTCCAAATGCAGTTATTGAAAAGAGCAGCAATTGTACAATTAATTAAAGAAACTATCTATAAAGGGAACAGTTTTTACTGAGCTGCATAGAATAGAGGCACATAGAATTGCACTGCCCACTGTCCAGTGAAGAGTTTCAATTTGATTACAAAACATAATCACACTATTATGGAAATAGAGAATCAGAATCCCATTTGTAATACCAAGTTAACAATTAACATAGTGTTCATATTAAACTTTATCCCAGGATTGCTTTGGGTAGGTACAGTTTGATGCTGGCAGTTAGCTTTGCTACTTGCAGTATAATCAACACTATGAAAACTGTCATTCCTTTATATTTCTTCATGCATATGTATACTATACATGTGCAATGATAATAAGAAATAAACATAACAAATAGCATCCATTTTGATGAACTCTCAAAGTAAATATTACATGGAATACAGCAAGACTGCATCATTATTTTCATGAACTATATCAGTCCCTTCATTTGCAAGAGTAACAACACTGAAATTGGTTAAAAGTCATTCATCAGCATAATGATAAAATGTTTAACTTTTCTTATTTAGTAAGGTTGTTGTCTCTATTGTTTATTATTAGTCTGGCTCTCTTACACTCACCAATGTTGTGTACATTTAAATTAAAAAGGCATATACACTGCCACTCCCATAACCCTTAAGAAGTATGTCTTGTCATTAGTGAAAATGGAATAACGGAACCACTAAAAATGATTTAGGACACCTGTGGGATATTTATTTCCAAAAACACACACACACACACATATATATATATATATATATATATATATATATATATATATATATATATATATATATATATACCTCTCAAACCTCTCATCTCTATGATAAAGACGTAGCACTATAATTGTTTGGCGCTCAAGTTTATCTCTTCTGTGCTAGGTTAATTGATTTTCACAAATTCAGACATATTTATGACCACGTAACTTATTAATTAGCTAAATTAAACCTATACAAAGATTGCCTCCCATGTAGGTTATAATATATGGAGACCTACCACTGTGAAAAATAAGAAAGAGGTTGTCTTTGTAGAAATCTGTGCAAAGAGGGAATAATAGCAACAGGATAGATTCACTGCAGAAAAAAATCTAACTACAACTCTAGGCCAAATATGCTTATGACTATTATGGTCATCCAGAAAAATGTTTTTATTTACTGTCAGAGCTTTGAGCCTTGAAAGAATTTTTAACAGAAAAAAGAAAATGCAAAATGCCTTCCACAGAAAATACTCACTGAATATTACAAAAGTTATTCTGTCAAAATGTAGTCAAGACACATTAACTATATGAGCAGGAAACACCTATCCTTAAGTCAGTTTCTCTGTCCATTATAATTATCTGTATTTAATAACCATTAAATTCATGTCTTTGAAGTTTAGGAGGGAAGTAGCACATTACCCTCATAATAAGCCTCTGCTACTGCCACAAGATTCAAGTCACAGATTCTGTGATTTACAAAAGATAGGAGGAATGTGCAGTTTACATTTGTTAGCAATAGATCATCACACTGCAGCTGTGTTGTAAAACTGTATAAATAAAATTCCATATTTTTAAATTCGCATTAAGAGTGATGTCTATCTATAATTTGTCTGCACTGACTTAGCTGTACAGGAATAAATGCACCATTATTTGGCATGCAGCATGTGGCAATAATATGATGTCATCTAGTGATACAAAAAAGTGTCCTTTGACAGTATAAACACAAAACTGAATGTAGCATACGAAGGTACATAAACAATATGCCCTCATGTAGGTATGCTTACTCATGAGTTACACTGGATATAAAAAGTGTACACACCCCTGTTAAAATGCCAGGTTTTTGAGATATAAAAAATGAGACCACAATAAATCATTTCAAAACTTTTCCCACCTTTAATGTGACCTATAACCTGTACAATTCAATTGAAAAACAAACAAATCTGCTAGGGGAAAAACTATAAAAAATAAAAAACATACAATAAGCTGGTTGCATAAGTGTGTACACCCTTAAACTAATACTTTGTTGATGTACCTTTTGCTTTAATTACAGCATTCAGTCTTCGGTAAACACCTGCCATCAATTAAAAGAGACTCTGATTAATCCCAAATAAAGTTCTAGTAGGATTTTCCCAACATTTACTCAGTTGTCTGCTACAGCAAAAGCCATGGTTCGCAGACAGCTTATAAAGCATCAAAGGGATCTCATTGTTGAAAGGTATCAGTCAGGAGAAGGGTAAAAAAACATTTCCACAGCATTGGATAAACCATGGAACACAGTGAAGACAGTTATCAAAAAGTGGAGAAAATATGGGACAACAGTGACGTTGCAAAGAACTGGACGTCACTCCAAAATTGATGAAAAGACAAGACAAAAACTGGTCAGGGAGGCTGCCAAAAGACCTATAGCAACACTGAAGGAGCTGCATAAATTTCTGGCAAGTACTGGTTGTATACTACATGTGACAACAATCTCCCGTATTCTCCATATGTCTGGCCTATGGGGTAGGGTTGCAAGATGGAAGCCTTTTCTTACACAGAAAAACATCCAGGCCCAGCTAAAATTTGCAAAACAATACATCAAGTCTCCCAAAAGCATATGGGAAAGTATGTTATGGTCTGATGAGACCAAGGTTGAACTTTTTGACCACAATTCCAAAAGGTACGTTTGGCATAAAAACAACACTTCGCATCACCAAAAGAACACCATCCCCACAGTGAAGCATGGCAGTGGCAGTATCATGCTTTGGGGTTGCTTTTCTTCAGCTGGAACTGGGGCTTTAGTCAAGGTGAAGGGAAATATGAACATTTCCAAATACCAGTCACTTTTGGCCCAAAACCTTCAGGCATCTGCTAGAAAGCTGAAGATGAAGAGGAATTTCACCTTTCAACACCACAATGACCCCAAGCATACATCCAAATCAAGAAAAGAATGGCTTCACCAGAAGAAAATTAAAGTTTTGGAATGGCCCAGCCAGAGCCCAGATGTAAATCAAATAGAAAATCTGTAGGGTGACCCGAAGAGGGCTGTGCACAAGAGATGCCCTCACAATCTGACAGATTTGGAGCGCTTTTGCAAGGAAGAGTGGGCAAATATTGTCAAGTCAAGATGTGCCATGCTGATAGACTCCTACCCAAGAAGACTGAATGCTGTAATTAAATCAAAAGGTGCTTCAGCAAAGTATTTGTTTAAGTGTGTGCACACTTATGCAACCAGCTTATTGTACGTTTTTTATTTTTTATATTTTTTCCCCTAACAGATTTATTTTTCAATTCAATTGTACAGGTGATAGGTCACATTAGAGGTGGGAAAAGTTTTGAAATGATTTATTGTGGTCTCATTTTTTTATATCCCAAACACCTGGCATTTTAACAGGGGTGTGTACACTCTTTATATCCACTGTATGTATCAGGACCCACTTGCAGAACACTGTACTCCTTGGACATCACAATGATGTTTAGTGTGGACTGTTTGGAATTTCTTCTGCTGGATAGTCTCTGTTGAAGGTTTTCAAATTTCAGATGTTCTTCTTTCAGCTTTTCCTGGTTAGGGGTCGCCACAGTGGAACTCTGGTCCACTAATGATTGGCAGTAGATTTTTATGGTGCCGAGGTGCCAGCCCGACGCCCAACCTTCAACGAAGGCACACCCATTCACGCATGTCTTTCGAATGCCACTCTACTGCGGGGAGGACATGCAGTCTCCACACAGAAGGTGCTCCTGCTGAGAATCGAACAGGAGAACCTCTTGCTGTAAGGCAGCAACACTGGCTATAGGTCACATTAAAGGTGGGAAAAGTTTTGAAAGTACACGTCTTGGTCTCTTCTCAGTTCTCCCACCTTCATTTTATCAGCCAACTATCCATCTTATCCTCCCTCTTTAACACCTATCACACCCCCCCCCATTCCCCACACACCTTCCTGCCACACCTTACCTTTATACCTCAAGGCCTGCTCTCTCCTACTTCCCTCTTGTCAGTATGTATATAACCTTTCCCAACTCTTCACAGGCCACCTATTTCATGCTAGGACCCTCACAATTGCTAATCCACAAATCCTATCAACGCATTATCACCCCTCTACACTAACTCTGCAAACATTCACAAATCCCACTGATCCTACCCCCCTTACTTATCCTACTTACATCACCCTCAAATACCCTCTATCTGCTCTGACTCCATTACAACATTAAGCTGCCGTCTAACTGTATCCATGTTAAAACTCTCACCTGCCTCCCTATTTATATGCGATTAACAATCATAACTCTATTCGTGTATTTATAAAAATTTGTGTTCTACTATTTTTGCATTCTTGTATTGTGTAAATAGCAGAATTTTTGAATTTTTATATTATTTTACTGTATACTGGAGCTTTTATCCCTGGGTCTCCGCTGAAAAAGGGCTCTGTCCCAGATATACTAGATAAATGCACTCACTGTATCTGTTGATCTGTGAGAAGGTCCTTACTGTGGTCTAGGATGGCTTTCTGATTCATATCCTATTTAAATGTGCCTTTTAGCTGGATTTGCTTAATGGATTTGGGTTAAACTGCAGAGGACAGGACACTGGGCATAGCTTCCTAGACCAGAGCAAGCTGCCGTTGTATGCACCAACAGGAATATTTGTGTCCTGTTTAGGGATACTGGAGGTTTTCAGAAATATTCTTATTGGGGCATCAGAAAAGGCAGTATTTTCACAGATCGTTTAATGCAGCAAATATGTATCTGCTATCTCCTTATTCCTGGATATGGTTTCATATCCATTTACATTTTTTGTTTGTTTGTAAAAGCAGCATTTTGCTTCATTTTCTATTCAACTCAAATGTATTTCCATTTTTTTTTCTTTTGTACCTCAACAGGACCAAGCCCAGTGGCTGCTCTACCTGCACCCAGGCAACCCATTCATTCCAAGATCATGGAAGCCACAGATTTATAAGGCAGGTGAGAGCTCAACGGCCCATACATTGCTGTCTGGGGAATCCCTCATGAGCTCAGCCACACATTATCAGGCAGGCGAGAGCCCTACTGCCCATACATTGCTGTCTGGGGAATCCCTCATGAGCTCAGCTACACATTATTAGGTGGGCGAGAGCCATACAGCCCATACTTTGCTGTCTGGGGAATCCCTCATGAGCTCAGCTACAGATTATCAGGTGGGTGAGTGCTCTAAGGCCCATGCATTGCTATCTAGAGAATCCCTTGTGAGCTCAGCCACAGCTTATCAGGGAGGCAAGAGCCCTACTGCCCATAGATTACTATCTGGAGAATCCCTCATGAACTCAGCCACTGATTATCAGACAGGCGAGAGCCATATGGCCTATACATGCTCTATCTGGGGAATCCTTCATCAGCTCAACCAGAAATTATCAGGCAGGCAAGAGCCCTATGGCCCTTACATTGCTATCTGGAGAATCCCTCATGAGCTCAGCCACAGCTTATGAAGCAGGTGATAGCCCTACAGCCTATACATTGCTATCTGGAAAATACCTCATAAACTCAGCCTGCTGTGATAAGTCATGTGGTAGGGAGTCAGCCAGCTTTGTTGGTCCTGCGAGGCAGCCTGTTTTCTTTCCTGAGAAACCACCCTCTCCCCTGTGGCAGCAGTTCCAGGCTCCATTATATGTGCCCTTTGCAGTGTAATTGCACACAGCAGGGTAGGCTCGATAGAACCAAGCTTTACAGGATAGACATGTATTCTCCTGCTAGGTGGCAACCATATGGTGAGCCAGAGTCAGTGTTCCTCCCCATAGAATGGGTGAGCAGACAGTGGCTGCTAATTCCCATCCTCCCTTGTGAACTCCTATGGGCACCCAAATCATTATTCGAACTCAGATCACCTGCAAAGTAGCCCTGACTTTATCCCTGTATGCCTTGTTGCAGCTAATCAAATGTATTTCTAGGCACCTACTGATTACCACTCTGCATTCAGATTATGACTGATGTATTCCAACAGAGTTATCTAATCCCAGCTCTCAGATTTCAAAAATATTGCAATAGGAGCTGTATACATTTTTCCCTTTTGCACTCTAATCCAAGTCAAGTAAACTCTGATAGATACTCCTAAGTATATCTGTATTAAACTTTGTAGTCATAGGAGAACAGCCAGGCTGTGCACTGTTTTT
Source organism: Protopterus annectens (assembly GCF_019279795.1). Taxonomy (NCBI): domain Eukaryota; kingdom Metazoa; phylum Chordata; order Ceratodontiformes; family Protopteridae; genus Protopterus; species Protopterus annectens. The sequence goes on along the minus strand of NC_056731.1, from coordinate 361,148,549 downwards.
TTTTTTTTTTTACTGAGGTTAGGTAAGGAAGAGATAATTTGTGTTTGGTTCTAAAATGCTGCAGAGTGGTCCGTTTAAATTAGCAATGTCTAAATTATCCATAGGTGTGAGTGCAAGTGTGAGATCTGGAAGAAAGGCCTGGCAATCTACTTCTCTTTCTCCCCTTGCCTAGTAAACTGCATGTGTTGCAGTGGTCATACACTGGGTCCATACAAGAATCAGTTGCTACCCTTAAGCAAGTATGGAATGGAACATCTCGTGGTACAAGAGGTAAAAGTACTTTCTTGGTCCCATAATATTCCAGATGGGTGTTGAGTCCATTGAAAATGTTAATTCAAAGACCCTTTCATTCATTCTCCATTAACCTGTTAATGCAATTCAGAATCTAGGGGGAGCCACAGTCTGTCCTTTACACTCAATGAGCATGCATATGACTATGAACTAATCCTGAATGGGCCACAAGCCCATTGCTGGGCACTCACTCATACATGGCAGGTATACCTACGGACACTTTTGAAAGATCTCCAGTTCACCATGGCATTTCTTTGGGATTTGGGAAGAAACAGGGGCAACCTATGCAGATATAGGAGACTTTATATATATATATATATATATATATATATATATATATATATATATATATATATATATATATATATATATATATATATAATTTTTTTAATAGAATAATGTTTTGTTGAAGCATGAGCTCAGATATTGACAGCTATTCTAATTCATAATGCTGGGGTTCATACCAAAAAAATATATATATTCTGCGTCTGCTGTGAAGCAGTTGAGTGTCTTGTCACAGCACCATTTCGTACATTCTTTTTCACAATTACGAAAATTCAAAATGTTTATGCTGAGCTGGGGAAGTTTAAAATAATGAAGGGGTCCTGATCGTTTCATTTTCTTTCTATTAGATTTGAGTTTTGCTGAGGCCATAGCCCTTTTTCATTGGCAGCAGGGAAGTATGAGTTTACACTGTAACAGTAGATACAAGAATATGATGCATTATTGTAAAGAAGTAAAGCAGTGCACATGTTGATAAATTTAAAATAATGAACCTCAGATATTTTAATGAGAAACCTGAATTCTTTGTTGGCTGATGGCTAAGATGCTAGCTACATATTTATTTTTTCATAATTCAGTTCCTATTGATGTGAAGGCAAAAACTGCAAGCAAGATGGATACATAAAAGAACAAATTGGTTTGCTGTTCTAATAAGTTTTTGTGTGTGTCCTAGTGATCTACTTACAAATTAAGGAAAAAAGGATTTCTGAAAATGTTTGCCAGTGCTGAATGAATCTCTTTGTTTCCTGTGTTTATACTTCCTGTAGAAAAATCTCTGTTAAAGCAGGTCAGTAAGACAAATGAAGTGCCTGGAATGTATTTGTTTTGGAGTAGTTCTCCCATTCCAGGAGTTTATAATTTCCTCCTTTTTCTTTGCTACAGGATCAACAAGAAGGAATAACACTTGTAAAAGAAGAAGGAGACAAGGACGAGAGTAAGCAAGAGCCTGAAGTGGTTTATGAGACCAACTGTCATTGGGAAGGCTGCTTCCGGGAGTTTGACACACAGGAACAGCTAGTGCATGTAAGTTATGGCAGCCAAGAACTCTTTTTATAAAGTCATGTGACCTTTTCCATGCAAGGGTCAGATTTCCTGACCCCTAAGGAGTCAAGTTTCATAGCCAGCAGCATTGTGAACTGGAAAGGGCTTTATGAGTTTCAAAGAAGAAAGCAAACTCTGAGCCCTGGTGCTTGACCTGTTCACTCATGTAAAGCTTAGTGTAGAATTCAATAAAGTCTTTGTGGAAAAGCGAGTAATGACCCTGATGATGTAAGCTGCAAGGCACTGCTTTGAGTTTGAGGAGCAGAGTAGTCAGACACAGTAATATGAATTTAAGTGCAGACATTGGGTGAAGGATGTTTTTATCAGTATTGAAATAAAAATCTCATTAAACAGGTCATTACAGCATCAGTATTAAAGTGCCAGATGACCCAATGTTGACTAATAGTGGCACAGTTAAATTATGTTTATTTAAATGTACTTATAAATTGTTACACGTACAAAGGTTTTGGTCCATCATACATTATGCACAAATAAGTTATGTTGTAAGTGACAGACTATTCATTATACAGTGCAACTAAGTTATGCGAGAAGCAAAACAAGATGCTTCGGTGTAAGTTCAGTTTCTGCATTGTAATTTTGTACCAGTTTGGTAGCACTTTATGAGAAATGTTTGCTAAGTACTTTCCATTACCTTGCTTAGGGTAATGATAAAACGTGGGACAGTAAAATGAAGGCATTGTATAGAAGCTCAGTGTGAGAAAATGAACCTAAAATACTTCAGCTTTGTGAGCTGTCTTGTAAATATAATGTGGTTGAGATGGACATGGAGTCTCATTTGCATGAAGAAGCTGTTTACTGTGACAGGATGTTGAGGCAAAAAAATAGCACAACTGCTGACATGGTGTCCTGAAGAAATACTACTAGAAGGATGGTAGACATACCGTATTGTACAAGTCATGGCCTGAGGTGCTGGTCAGAGGCAGTCAATAAAATCGGACCGCTGTACTTTTTTAATGAATGCTTTTTAATATAGGTTTGAAAATCACAGATGTTTCCTTCTTAATGCATTTGATTCATGTCTTCTTCAAACATATAAATGGAGTGTGTGTGTGTGTGTGTGTGTGTGTGTGTGTGTGTGTGTGTGTGTGTGTGTGTGTGTGTGTGTGTGTGTATGTGTATATATATATATATATATATATATATATATATATATTTGTTGACCGGGAGTGTCCGACTAGACGTAGGTCCATTTTCAGTGGAGGCCCGGGGAGAAAAGCTCCACAGTTAAAACAGACAGTAGTTACATTGGATTACATAACGATTAACAATTTACATAGCAATTATTACAACATATTTACAGATGAAGAACATAGTACATCAGTACTAGAATCTATCTGTGAAGTACATAACAGACTTTGACAAATGTTTCAATAAGAAGTTCCTGCTGTATAATAAGTACTAGGCTTATGAGCATCTGAGCTTGCTATAATCAAGGTAGTAGTGGAGTGGAAAGAAAGGTAGTGGTTGGATGGGGTGGGTGATATTAGAGTGGGAGTTGCAAGGGCATAGCCAACATGTTTTTAGGTGTGCTTTTAGTAAAGTTTTGAAGTGGGTGCATGTGTGTGTGTGTGTATATATATATGTATATATATATATATATATATATATATATATATATATATATATACACACACACATATATATAAATTGCGGGCACGGTACAATAACTTGACGCCACCCATCGTGTGCTTAGAATTCAATCAGTTTTTAGCATGTGAGTGTCCAGCTGTTTTGCGCACACCTGTAATTCTCTGCTATTTTTCAATGATGAATGGTACAACACATTCAGCTTATCAGTGAATGCCTTAAATCTGTTAATGCCCTAAACTTCTTTGATTACATCACCGGCAGAGAGTTCCAATCTGTGATTCACACAGTGCCAAAAAATAAGCAATGAAAACTTGTCTGTCATTAGCTTTTTAATGCCGCTTTTACATCCTCGCATAACAGCTGCACCATAACATGCAATGCAAACCAACTTACATTTCAAGTAGTCCTCTGTTAAACTGTGAGATTTAAGGCACTCAAACAAAGAATTAAAAATCCCTTGTGCTGTCACATTTTCAGGTTCAGTTAAGTCCAAAAATAAATTTATTGCCAAGTTCATTCCACTGTCCGCAAGACAGGTGCAAACATAAAGAATGAGCATTGATTTGTTGACTTGTCAATAACGATATTTTGCTGCTTGATGTGACAATCTGTTTTGTAAGAATTTTTCTCATTTTATCGCTTATGTGATTAACAGTTAGTGTTTTCTTTTAAATGATATAATTTCTGAAGAAAATTATTTGCATCAAGCATATCCTAAAATGTAAACAAACACTAATATAATGTAAACAAACACTAATATAGGCATGGAGTTAATTTTATGTTTGCTACTTTTGTTATATATTTTTTAGCTGTCATTTAAAAGTGACACTGCATGATCATGCTGTATAGTCTTACCTCTTACCCAGCATTTCTTACTATTAATTAATATGATGTCAGCCTGGATTTTGGATTGCAGCTGCAATAAATATGGAGAAAATAAACCTTTACTGACAGCATGTGTGGGCCTTGTATTTTGATATTATTGTCAACAAGCGAAATATTATTATCTGAACAAAATTTCTCAGGGATTTTTACTTTATTGTTCTCATTGCTGTAAACAGGTTGATCTGTAGCATGATGATTCATGTCAACTAAAATTTCTAGCAGTACAGCAAATCATTATCCAAGTTTGTAGTTCTTCCTGAACCTGAGGTAGTACAAAAGAACAACTAGCTTTAACTTTGCATAGTGACTTTTTAAATCAGTTGCTACTGTATTTTTTTAGTAAAAGGAAATAATTACATTCTCAGTAATATACTTCAGCACTTTGGGTATGTTGCCCTGCACTGAGAGTTCTTAACAAATGGCCCAACAGCAGAATTTATATTCTTTATTGATCCGTTATGTAGGACCACATTTTGAAACATGTCAGTATGAGAAAGTGTAGCATTTATGTGGGTGCTCAAACAACAGGAGCACATACTGTTCAGTAATTAGTTTGGATGCATTCATTTTCTTGTGCTTACAATTGGGATTGGGGGTGGATTCATTTCTAGTGTAAACATTCAAGGCATGAAAACTCTTTGATAGCCTGGAATATACTAGCTAGTTTTCAGAAACTGATAAAGAAATTCAGAAAAATGTGTATTAAGATGAAAGACTGATTTCCATTCGCTGTGTCTTAATTTTCTGTATTAAGACTGCAATACAGAGCTCAAAAGGCAATTGCTGGCATTTGGTGAAAATTTTGAAAATGGACAGAAAGGATCATATTCCTGTATGAATTGGGAATATATATTATGCATCTGGTTTGTGACCTTTGAAGAGAAATATAAGGTTAATTCTGTGAGGAAAGGCACGAGCAAATTCATAGACTGTATTATGAGCAAAGTGTGCATATCAGCAAAACATGTTGGTACAGAATTAGAAACAGTAAACTGACTGAGCAGATGTGGCACTTGAAATGAGATCACTTGAAGGTATCTGAAGAGAAATGAGAAAATGAGAGGGGTTGAGAAAGAAAGGGAAGACAAGATGAGTAAGTAGCCATCAGTAGGAAAGAAGATTCTGTATGAATGTTTTACATACTGAGTTGGGTATTTATTTGTAAAATCTAAGCAGTATGAGAGAGAGAGAGAGAGAGATCCTGTGGTATCATAAACATGTAGAAATGTAGGTGAGATGTAAAGTGGTAGTGAGATGTACAAGGTGATGGGAAGGTTGGGAAAATGATAAAATAGCAGACAGGCAGTTAAATATTGAATATATTTCTGTGTACTGATTGTTAGACCTTAGATGTTACATGGTGGCATTCCCAGTAGGAGCGACACTTACAGCAAATTTTACAGCCCAAGCATTACATGGTGGCAATCCCTTTCAGGAACCTTCTTGTCTGTCAGGATGTAGACATGGGTAACCATAATTGCCAGGTGTATTTAAAAACGGCATTACTGTCATCCATGTTGTGTCTGTGTAAAACCCTGTTATAGCTAATGTCACCAACTGTTTATGTTCCAGTGAATCAGATGTTTACCTCCATTGTACATAATAAATACATGAATTTTTGTGGACTTTGTGTACATACAGTTTTGTATGGACTGTTTGGCTGTTTCCAGTTTGACAGTTCCTGTATTTAGTGTATTGTTTAATTGGCTCTGAATTTTTATTGAATTGTTTTTAAATATTTTTAATCTCATTGTAGCACCTTATTTTTAAAATATGTCTTGTAACGATATGGTTGTTGTTTAATCAGCATCAACTCCCTTTTTTTCTCATCTTTCAACATTGGGTCAGAATATTGCATCAACTGTCACCACCTGTCTCTTGATTCATTGACACTCTCCTACCTTCTTTAACCATCATATCTGACTGTTGCAGGTCTTTTCTCATGTATTCCATTCATCTCTTGGCTGGATATCCTCATTTCCTCTTTCCTTCTTCTTGTCTCTCCCAAATCTTCTTCACTACATTGTCTTCTTCATTCCTGCATGTGTAATTGAACCACTGTAAGCTGTTTTCCTTGACCATGTCTGCAATCAGGGCAACTTTAACTTCTGCTGCCTTCATCTGTCAGACATGCACACATCCTACCACTTGTCTCAGGTACTTCATCTCCATCTGTACAAGCTTCCTTAGCTGCTCTTCCTTCACTGCCCAGGTTTCTGTACCATGCAGAAGAACCATTTGCACCACTGTTTTGTACACCTTAATTTTCAGATTATTTTGCATTCTTCTGTCACACGTTATCATTGACATTCTGTTTCACTGGCTGCAGCAACTCTTATTCTAGCTTTGACCGCAATCATGCTACCCTTCTAGATACTTGAAGCTCTTAACAACATTTTTTGTATTTCCCTTCTACCTGTGGGTTCATCTGCTTGTAATCTCCACTCATTTGCTGACACTTATTCAGTTCCATTCCATATGCCTTCAGTTTTGCATTTTAGTCTGCTAATCATTTGCTGAAGCTACTGTTCAGGTTCTGTATTATAGTGTCACATTGTCCACATGCAGCAACTTTATCTGTCCCCTATAAATTGTTTGCTAATGTAGCCCATAACTAGTATGAACAGCAGTGGGCTCAGAACTGACATTGGTACACTTCATTTCCCACTGGGAATCTTTGTTCGAGTCCAAACATGGTTTGTACTTGCGTCAGTGAGGCATTATACATATCCTGCATTAATTATTTCAGTGTTTCTTGGACTTCACACCATCTCAGGAATGCCCAAATCAGCTTTATTGGGATATTGTCAGATGTTTTCTCCAAGTATTGGAATACCCAATTAGAATCTTTCCTCATTTCCAGCTTCTTTTCTATCTGTCTTATTACAAACATCAGGTTGGTTCTGCAGCTTCCACCCTCTCCAGGACTTTCATGCAGTGTGAAAGGAGTTTAATACCTTTGTATTGACAGTAGTTGTGAATATTAGCTTTGTTTTTGTACACTGCCACTAGAATGCATATTTTGCAGTATTCTTGGATATGCCTTTCTCTCCATACGACTGTGAGTATCCTCAGTTGTCATTTGTCCCCTAACTCACTCAGCATCTTGACCATATCCTCTGTGACATCATCTGTCTACTGCTTTAACTGTCTTAAATTTTCTTAGTGCTGCACTTACTTCTTTTAGTCCTTCTTCCTTCATTTTAAGCTGTGCTTGGAATAGTATAGCTTCTGTGGAGTGTTCTTCATTCAGAAGATGATGGAAGTACTCCTTCTGTCTGTCTTTGGTATCCTCTGGACTAGTGAGCACATTGCTGCTGACATCCTTTATTAATAGTGCATGATGACTGTTTTCTTTATCTTTCTGTCTTTGCCTTGCACCCTGACAAGAATTTCTTTGTACCATCTGCTGGATCACTTTTCAGACGCTGAGAGAGTTCCACTAATGGCATGTTCTTTGCTATTGTGACCGCTCACTTAGCCTGTTTATTAACTAGCCAATATTTCTTCTTAGCCTGGTCCATCTTTTCTGTGTCTCGCTTCTTCCTGCACTCTTTCCTTCTTGTGATAACTTTCTGGACTTTTGTATTCTACCACCAGCTTTGTTTAGGTACCTTATTTCTATACCTGGCTCTGTGGCATGCTATAGTTTTCACACACTTTTTGAAATGCTTCCATTTCTTTTCAGCTCCACCCATTTAGTCTTCATTCTGATGTGCCAGAGCCCTGAGTATTTCTCCGGTCAACTTTCAAGTTTTCAGCCTAGTCTCTCTTGGCCGTATAGCTTTCTCAGACTGCTGAAAGTCACCCACCAGTGGTTTATGTTGGTGACCAGCATTTTATTTTAATACTTATTTGTTGACTGGGTAAGCCAGCTGGACAAATTATCCCTTTTTAGGGGTGAGCCAGGAGCACAGTCTGTTTAAGTGATTTACTCAGAGTCACATAGTAGACAAGTAAAGTTGGCAGGAAGCAAACCCTGTAGCCTGGGCACATGAAGCACCTCATTAATAATTCAGAACTTTCACTGGGGATGATTTTGCAATGCGTGATTATACTGCAATGTCTGTTCCTTGCTAGGAGGAAGTTTACCTGAGTTGTATGTTGACCACTCTTGTATGTGATCCTGTGATGGTCTGTCATGGCGAGGCATGTGTTGGCCACAATCAAGCCATTTGCCAGACAGAAGTCTAGAATGGATGCCTCTCCTTCTTTATTCCTGTTGCCACACCCATGTGGAACCAGGAAGTCCTCCTATCCTTTTCTGTCTGTCTGTCTTGATATGTTCATTCAGGTTCTCCATTATCGACGTTGACTCATTTTGTCCCACTTTATCTAGTAGGTTCTGCAACTGCTGCATGAGTGCACTATTTTCCTTACCACTCACCATCACAACCCTGCTTTAGGGCATAGGCTAAGATTACGAATATTGCACTATCCATACACTGGAGTCTGACTGCCATTGATATCCCTCACTGCTTTCAATAGACTGTCTCTTACCACAATTCCCACAGCATTTCTAGTCTGTCCTGCCCCTAGGTAGCAGACTTTGGATCCCAAGTGACTTTACTATACTTACCTTCCACCTTGTCTTCTGGGTACATAAGGTGTCCAGCTTCCTTCTTATCATCATGTTGTCCATTTCCAAGCTGCTTCCTGCGAAAGTGGTTGTGTTATGTTTTATTAAATAATCACTTGCCAGTAAAAGGGTCTAAAACAAAATATGCTGACATTATTTTAGAATATTTACAAGCTTTGCTTTGGGATAATTCAGTAGAGGTATGGTTAGAATGTTCAGCAATGATAGGTATGTTACAACAATGTGCCTCTTTTCAGCTCGTCATGGATGTGCTTTAATAATTTTTTTTATGATGCCAGATATCTCTTTAGCAGTATACTTTGTTCTTAGCTGATGACAAGAAGGTTTTTCTTACTAAGAACTTGAACTGGCACTGCTTATGCATTTAAAGTTTTGAGTTTCAATGATGAAATGAGAAAGTGCAAGGCAGTTAGCAAAGAAATCAACAATTCTTCATTTCATTGAAAATGTTAAATTCTGTGCATCAAGGCCACTGTTTTCCATTCTCCTGTAAAATTTTGGAAACTTGTAGCATTTTGATGGGTATCAGTAAAATGAGGGATGTATGATTTAACATTTTTAGAACAGTTTATTCACTGAAAATAGCAATATTTCTCCTTTCTTATTACTTCTGCTACCTCCAAATTGTGTTTTTAAAGTTTACTTTTATTCTGTTATGCATTGTCGCCTCACAGCAAGAGGTTCTCCTGTTCGATTCTTGGCTGGAGCACCTTCTGTGTGGAGTCTGCATGTCCTCCCAGTGGCGTTCGAAAGACATGTGTGAATGGGCGTGCCTTCATTGAAGGTTGGGGTCGGGCTGGCACCTCGGCACCGTAAAAAAATCTACTGCCAATCATTAGCAGACCGGAGTTCCGCTGTGGCGATCCCTAACAGGGAAAAGCCAAAAGAAGAACATGCTGTAACACTAAAAATGATAATAGTATAATTGTAATAACTGGAAATTAAGTAGGAATCAGTGTTATAGGTCTCATCAAAGTAATGCCAAAATATATATATATTTTTGGGAACTCTACTGCAGTCTTTTTTTTTTTTTGAATTTTTTTTTATTTTCACTTCGTATTAGTGGAAATTCATTGCGGTGGTGGTGCTGCGGTAGCGTTGTCGCCTCACAGTAAGACGCTGTCCGGTTCGATTCTCAGCTAGAGCGTCTTCTGCGTCAAGACATGCGTGAATGGGCGTACCTTCGTTGAAGGTTGTGTGTCAGGGCTGGCAACTCGGCACGTAAAAATTTATCTGCCAATCATTAGCGGACCGGAGTTCCGCTGTGGCCACCCCTAACCGGGAAAAGCTGAAAGACGCAACATTAGTGGAAATTCATTATTTTAATATCTGGAAGTCAGTGACCTTGAAAAGAATGTCTGTAGGAAACAGTAACCTGTACAAGATGCACATGGTTATGAAGCAGTAGCTAAAAGAGAAGTAAAAGCATCCTTTGGGCTAGTCATAGCACATTATCTAAAAATAGGCAGGTAGTGTGACAAAGTGGAACAAGGAAGCTGATGGAGTACTGTTCTGCATAGGAAAAAGTATCTTTAGTATTTATTTATTGACATTTGTTTAACGGGAAAGTCCAAATGGGCACAGATGTCCTTTTTCAATGGAGGCCCAGGGAGTAAAGCTCCAAGGCAACAAATTCAATGCAATCAATATTTACAATTACAAATACTATAATTCAGTTGCAGTGTATACCTAACATAGTCAGTATAATAAAATTTGCATTGATATTCACAAACAATATACAACATTGTACTGAAAATTTACTGATAGAAGGGAGGTGTATAAAATGGTATAAGAGGGGATAAAAACATTTAAGTATTACTAGAGAAGTATTGACAGAATAAAAATTTGGTTGTGCTAAATTAGAAGTAGATATAGTAGTATAAGTACTACAATAAAGTGAAGTATTCGAAGGGGATAAGCAGGTTAAATTATTTAATGCTTTAAAGGGAGGTATAAAAAAAAGTGATGAAGGATGTTAGGAGAAGCTATGTCCAAGATGAGTAGAGGGGACAAAGCCAGGAGGCAGAGAGGAAGGCTTTTAGTAATTTTTTTGAAAAGATGAATGTATGAGATAGACCTGATAGATATAGGAAGTTTATTCCAAGTTCTAGCTACATTATTGTAATGGAGACTGACCCCAGTAGCCCTTTGTGGTTTGCAAATGGGGTATAGACGATTTTGTGGGTTAAGATGAGCCGAATATAAGACAGATGGTGAGGTGAAGTTTGAGCAAGTTAAGTGTTTTTAGTGCTAAACAGTGGTAGGTCTGGTCTGATAAGGTTTTATGCAAGTAAAATAGTGTTGTTCAAGTTCAGAACTAAGTGCGGTTTGTAGGTTGGTCATGATAGGGGATTCATATAGGAAAGGTTACAGGTAAGTGATAGTTACCTTGGCAGAGTCTGTACAGAAATGTTTTACTCTCTGAAGATTACCTAGTTTTTGATGGGTTTTCTTGATGTTGTTGTGGATATGTAAATCAAATTTAAAATTGTCATCAGTTCTCATGCCAAGTAGTTTTGTATGTGAAGTAACCTCCATCATGGTATTATTTAAGGGATACATTAGAGTGAGATATTAGAGGGGATAAGCAAATGTAAGTGTTAATAAAGTAGTAGTGAAGGAATGAAAATGTGGTTTTGCTAAATTAGAAGTATTTGTAGTAGGTTTTTCATGGAAATGGGATTTTGGAAAAAAATAATTTAGTTTTGGGGGATTTAGTAGCAGGTAATTATTTTGTAGCCAACTTTCAACAGAGTTAAAGGCTTCTTGAGTAATTCTCTGAAGATGTATGAGGCTACCTGTAGTGCATATTAGGGTATAATCATCAGCATATTGTATGAGTGAAGCTAGATGTGTGGATTCATGTAGATGGTTAGTGAATATTGAAGAGTAGATGTATGTGAATGGAGTCCTGTGGCATGCCAGTACTGACAGGAAGGAAGGGAGAAAAGGTGGAGAGTCATTTAACAGACTATCTGTCGGTTAAGTAGTTGCTAAACCGTAGCAGAGTGTATTGTGATAGTCCAAGGGAAGACAGTTGACAGAGGAGTTTTTAGTGGGAGACAGATAAAGAGCTTTAGAGAGATCAAGGAATACAGACGAAATGAGTTTGCCTTTGTCTCTGGCTTTTAGTATTATATGTGAAGGATAAGGCAGTGGTAGTGCTATGGGTGAATCTAAAACCATGCTGTGTGGGGGTCAGGAGCTTTTCCTGAAGGATGTGTTCGAGTAGCTGTTTGTGAATGCACTTTTGTGGACGTTTTGACAAAGGAGATAATATGGCAATAGGTCTGAAACTGGTTATATCATGTAAGGTTCCTCCTTTATGAAGAGGGATGATGAATTTTTTCCAAAGAGAAGAAATGTATGATTTCTTGATAGATCTGTTAATTAGGATAAACATATGATAGACTATGGAAATGGCAGCTAGTTTGATGCATTCAGCTGGGAGTTTATGTTAAGGTCACCCATTATAAAATAAGATTGTATCAGAAGGGCCCGATGACAGCTATTTTGTGATGTAATATGTTAAAATATAGCAAACGTCTTAAAAGAATTCTGATGTATTAATGTAGCTTAGAATATCTGGATATTAAAATATTTTGGGGAGTTTTAATGTGAAGTTTTACTTTAATTTTAGCTGTAAGATTATCATAAACCTTTAGGTATTGTAACAGATAAAACAGCCTTCCTGTTTGTTGTGTCACTTTCACATAAGTAACCTCCAATAGAGTGGTGAGGTCTTGGTTAATGAGTAAAGGACAGTACTTTAGCAGTGTCAGAGACACAATAGGTAGCACACTCTCTTTTGGTGTAGAAGGCTATGCATTTTATTCCCGCATCAGGTGGATGAGTTGCTAATGCTGCCGTGCAGTATAACGGGGTTGTGTGAGTGTGTCATCCTTCAGATGAGACATTAAACCAAGGTCCCATTTGCTTAAGTTCAGGTAGATGTAAAAGATTCCGCAGCACCTATCAAAAAGAGTAGGGGAAGTTCCCTGAAGTCCTGACCAGATTTCCCGTAATAGTATAAATACTACCTCAGGTTTCAACTGAAGAGACAACTTGGCTAGTGGTACTAACCCAGTCAACAAAAGACAAATAAAAAAATAAAATAAAACAAAAAATTTAGTTAAAAGAATATTTCAAATGACATGTATCCCTTGAAACCTTAAGACACTGTGAAGTATATCACTGGAACTTCTTTTTCCACTTATTGACTAATGTGTGGCTTTCTATTAAATCATTATGTTTCTTTCTTTCTGTTTTTCTTTATGTGTACACACACACTCTCACGTACATGTGTGTGAGTAATAGCACATGCTAGATCATGCGCTGAATAGAATTAACCACATAACCACTGGACTCCTGCCTTTCAAGGTTATCTGTGGGGTAGTATCTTAATATCTGTTGAGTACACAAGACAGCATGTGTGTGATTTCGTCTGTGGAATGCTTTATTTTTTTTTACGTAGTTACACTTAGTATAGCTTACACATCCCTGTTAGCCAGTCAGATATTCTGACCCGGTTGTGTGTGTGTGTGTGTGTGTGTGTGTGTGTGTCTGTGTGTGTCTGTGTGTGTGTGTGTACGTGTCCTGTTTGTATGGAGGCTCTTTCTCATGAATGAATGTTTTATACACATAAGTATAGTAGTGTACCATGTTTCCTTAGCCTGGACCAAAGTTAACACAACTCCTACTAGTCCTTTGAGCACCGCAGGCCCACATTGGTCTTATCTTACTGCTAAGCAGTACATTAAATGCACTGTTTCTGCTATATCTTGTAATAGGTTATTCTGTCTAAAGTTGAGCAGCTGTCACCTACAACTATTCTTCTTTGTCACTCTTGAGACATATTCTGCATTTCACTCTATTTCTCCCTAAAATTATGTAGCTCTGTAGAAACATACAAACAGAAACCCTATAACCAGTCTAACAAAAACAACCCAAAGAGTAAAAATGCTTAAGATTAGATTTGGATTACCTTCTATATCTTTCTCTAAACAAAACAAAAATACAACTTATATATACTTTCACCCATCAATTACTCGTATCTCACTGGTTTCTCACAAAAATCTCCAACAAACTCTACACACAGTATACCACACAACAATGACATACCTACACCTAATCCCTCTGCTATTCCTCACCACACTTACACACGTAACTATCAGAATTACATCTCTCCAAACAGCAAATCACCCCACAAAGCCACACTCCCAAACACCATTCACAACAGTAACCTCCTTTTTAATTTCATCACAAATATACCCACCGAATACCTCCAACATATTTAGCTATAAATATGTAAAAACTAAACTGAAAACAATATACCACCTCCTTATAAACAAATCCAAATCTAAATGGTATTTCCATCAATATCACTCACTCATCTGAAACTCAGCGGACACATCCATCCAAACCCAGGCCCTACTATTGTGTCGTAAATTGCATGAATATCCTCCTCAAGCTCAACATCTCTAGTTACAAAGAAATACAACATGTTACTACTTGGTATTAATTTTAGAGGCATTTGCAGTAAACTCCAAGAATTCCAAGTATACATAGCATTTTACAAACCTGATATAGCTATAGTCACAGAAACTTGGGTAAAAAGTCATGTAAAAGGCAATGAAATGCTACTTCCAGGTTATAACATTATCAGACTTGACAGAACAAATGAACAATGTGAAGGAGTAGCAGTTATTTACAAAAACTCTACAGAGCTTGGCGTTTACCATCACCTTTTCCCCACATTTAACAATTTAGAATGCCTCATAACACATCTCAACAACAGAAAAGTTGTCTTCATCATTGTGCTTTACATCTCACCAGGACAAAATAGTAACACAGCAGAACAAACTGGCTATATAACAATGTACGCCATGAAACCATTGTAATGGGTGACCTTAACATAAACTGGAACCCTAAAGACATACACACTCACTCCTTCAATGAATTTATTTAATGTCTTATAAATAATAAAAGATATAACCAGGATACATAAACATGCAAACAAGGAATAGCCTTAGACCAGATTCTTACAAACAAACCAAATAACATAAATTCCTCTGGCTGCCTTTCTGACAGTATTAGTGACCATCTACCAACTTATGCTGTCAGAAACAATCCCCACATATGCAAACAGGAAGCCAGTAGTCAGGTGCGAAATATAAAATACAATAATTCAACCGACTTCATCTCCACAGTCAAGCTGTCCAAATGGAATATCCTAAACATGCTACAAGGTAATGCTGTAACCCATTTCAGTAATACTTTCCAAAACATCCTCAATAGCCACTTAGCAGTCAGATCTAAGTCAACCTATTTAGCAAAAGACACCAGGCAAATTCTTCATCAAAGAGACAAAGCATGCAAAATATAGTACAAACACAACCAACACTAAGTAATCTTGGAAAAAAAGTTAATAAAATGATGGCAAAAAAATCAAGCTTCACCAAACTTGCGTCAAAACACCAAAACAATCCCAAGCTATTTTGGTCATCTATAAATAGACTACAATACCCTGACCAAAAAAATACTCCCCCACCAACAACATTAACATCCCAGACAATGAAGCCACCCAGTTCATCTCCCACTTAATAAACTCAGTACTTTCTGTTACTAAACAAAGGTCACCCACCACCCTCACTACCCCATCCTCATCTAATAACAGTACTATAGCCTTCTCTTTCCAACCAGTCCCAACTAGCACCATAAAAAATACATACAAAAACTTAAACCAACAACCTTAGCAGCAGACAGCCCACCAACAGAGTATCTTAAGACTCGCTTCTGAAGCTGTAGCCTTCCCTCTTTGTATACTAATTAACTGATGCATAACAGAAAACCATGTCCTAGCCATAATTCCACTCGACAGAGGTGGAAATTCAACTGACCTAACCAACTATAGACCCATAGTTATCCTACCACCACTATCAAAAAATATTAGAAATATGTATCTACTCCCAGCTCCTCAAATATCTTTCCCAAAATAATCTCTCCACGACCCAACACGCCTTCTGTCCCAATCATTGCACAATTACTGCTCTTAATTAGTTTTACTAGTGCTATCAACCACAATAGAAATAATGGCAACCTAGTATCAGCACACCTCTAGGATCTGTCAAAGGCCTGTGACACAGTTTCCCATCAAAAATTCCTCAGTGAACCTCCCCCAGGTCTAAATAAATCATCTCTCACCTGGTGTCATAGCTATTTCATAAACAGACAGCAATCAGTAAAACGCAAACAAGAAGTCCCACAAGGATCAATACTGGGCCCGCTTCTATTTAATATATTTGTAAACAAACTCCATACTGCCACAAAAAAAAGCAAATATTCTTCAGTATGCAGATGATGCAGCCCTTATCTGCTCTGACCTAACTCTACAAATCCTCCAGGAAATTGCACAAGAGTCTTTCTCATCTGTCAAATCCTGGCAAGGTACTGCATACCTACTCTTACATGCAAAAAAGACTAAATTAATGCTCTTTTTACCAAAACAGTTTAATAATCAAAAACACGATTTCCATGTTGTGTCATCTGACAATACAAAAATTGAAATCATTATAGAAGCTAAAATGTGAAGTTGTTCAATCTCGCCGTTTGTTCTTACACACTGGTTCGGAGCTGATACCTCGGCTCCGAGTCGGCCACATTCTAAGCTCTGCATCTAAGAGAAGCTCAAGACACAGTCCCTATCCCATGATCCTCTCCTGCTAACCCTCAGATCTAGTTTGCCGCTGCAACAGGTCTCATCGTCGAGTGAGAGCTCGGGCCAGTATCCTTTTTTCTATATAAAAATTTTATATATATATTTCTAAAAAGTTAAAAATTATAAGTTTTTTTCTTAGTATAGCAATAGTATTACTGTGAGTGTGTGTGTGTGTGTGTGTGTGTGTGTGTGTGTGTGTGTGTGTGTGTGTGTGTGTGTGTGTGTGTGTGTGTGTGCGTGTCAGGTTAAATTAGTGTTTAGATTAGTGTTAAGAATTTGTGGGAGCGGCTGCTCCTAGGCCTTAGGCCACTAACTTTCTGTCAGGGCTCTGTCAGATTTTCTCTGTTTAAATTACATTTTCTCTTAGTATTTAACCTTGTTGATAAATATTTACCTGTTTTAGTAAGGTTAGTTTTGTGTGTATATATATATATATATATATATATATATATATATATAGTGTTTTACATATTAGTATTGCAGACTATAATTTCTAGTCAGGAATGTCAGAAAAAGCCAAATCTGGATTTAAGCGTTGCCAGTGTGGACAGAAAATGTCCATAACTGACAACCACGTTTCCTGCGTCTACTGTCTAGGCCCTCTCCATCTTCAGGGAGGACTGCTCCATCTGCCACTCTTTTAGTGGCAGAGTGCTGATGGAAAGATGCAGGAAACTTATTGAGGGGGGTCTCCTGAAGCCGGAGTTTCAAGAGGCATTGGAAAAGGCAGACCAGTCATCGAAGTCTTCGAAGGGGTTGAAGTCTTCGAAGGTGTCGGAGCCCAGGTCATCGGCTCCGAGTACCTCTGTTAAGATTCGGTCGTCGGCTCCACAGACCTTGGAGCCGAGCATCGAACTGCTGCCTCGGGGCGAGGTCCAGGTTTTGGAGCCGGTGTAAGAGGTACTCCCTTCATCGATCCTTCGCTCGGTGACCTCTTCAGCCCCTTCGACCCGTTCCTCCAGACCACTGTCAGACACCGATGTGGATCGAGTAGTGCAGAAGCTGATGGAGAACACGGCCTTATCCAAACTGATTGCAGTTTCATCCCAATTGGTTTCGAAGCTTGAAGCCCTTCCTGTTCCATCCATAGATCCTCCTTCAAGACCCATCGAGTCATCGGAGCCGGGAGTCGAGGATCTGATGATTGTTGATCCCCCGGAGCCGAAGCCTTCGTTAGTGCTTTCAGCTCCACTGACCTCGACACCCTCGGTACCCATCGAGGGGTCTCGGAGCCGACAGTCTCTCCTCGGTTCCGGGGGGGAGAGTCGAACCGAAGTTTCGGTTCCGACTCTTCCCCTCGGTGCCTCAGCGCAGATTAGTTCCATCCTCTGGATCGGAGCCCGTGGTTCCGGGCCCGAGGAGGATGCCAGGTTCTTCGGAACTGGTGGAATCCTCGGCCCGGGGCTCCGGTGCCTTCGAGGCCATGAGGAAAGTTTTGTCTGTTAAGACATTCACATCTTCAGATTCCTCTTCTCCCTCCCCGAAAAGTCCGCGTTCTGTTTCTGCACCACCGGTCCCCACTAAGCATAGAGACCCAAAGCCTCAGTCAGCCCCAGAGGGTGAACCATGCTCCTTGGAAGCTTCACCAGATGCCCCCTCTGATGAAGTCCCGAGGAAGAGATTGTGCAAGAGGAGGCACCTTGATTCCCCACAGGAATCGTTGACATCAGACACCGACTTGGATGAGTCAGAGGGGTCCCCACGGTCCTCCTCTGAGGACGTCTCGTTTGCCAACATCCTGGAAATTCTCAAACAGAGG
This sequence comes from Protopterus annectens, assembly GCF_019279795.1. Lineage (NCBI taxonomy): Eukaryota > Metazoa > Chordata > Ceratodontiformes > Protopteridae > Protopterus > Protopterus annectens. The sequence goes on along the minus strand of NC_056731.1, from coordinate 361,130,363 downwards.
GGTGACTGGCAGTCACTTGCCCCCACTGAGGACGAGTCGGTGTTGCTGAAGGCTTTTGGGGCTCAACCTTCCACCTCCTGGGTAACTCCGCCCTTCGACGACATAATGGATTTAATAGCTCGAAGGGTGTGGGAGTCCCCTGACACCTTGGAACCAGTCCCTCAGAGGCCTAATAAGTACATCACTGCCCCCCAGGATAAAGAGTATCTCACCAAGGGAGTCCCAGTTGATGCTACGGTGGTGGCGGCGGCCACCAAGAAAGAAATGTCCGAAGCATCTTCCTCTGTTCATCTGCCTAACAAAGACTCTAGAACGATGGACAGGTACGGGAAGTGCATTTTTAGTTCAGCGACTTTTTCCATGCGATCTCTGAACTACCTCACCCATTTTACCCGTCTTCAGAGAGATCTCCTCAAAGAATTGGGAGATGCTCTACAGGGTACCACAGATGCTGCTGTCTCAGACAAGGTGACAGCACAGCTCAATACCCTAAACTCTATCATTAACTCATCCATGCGGCTCATTTCATATGCAGCCGAAGGATCGAGTAGGGCTGCAGCTTCAGCGATCGCTCTGAGGAGACAATCCTGGATGTGCCTATGCTCCTTTGCGGAAGCCTTTAAGTCTTCCTTTACTAATGCCCCTTTTGATGGCTCCTCCTTGTTTGGGCCCAAAGTGAAGGGGACACTCACTAGATGTGAGCAAGAAGGAAAGACCCTGTCTGTCGTAGGGGTCCATTTTTCCGCCCCTTCTAGACCATACCCCAAAGGGCAAAGAAGTGGGAAAATGTGGTTCCGGAAGACTCAGGGAGCTTTCCAATCTACATCTAGTGAAACCCCCTCCAGAGGCAGAGGAGGGGGAAGGAATGGAAGACGCCGCCCAGGCAGCAGAGGGGATCCGCAGAACCAAGGCGACAGGGATACCGTCCCTGGTAAGTCCTTCCAGCACTCCTGCATGGAGGCCTGGCTGTCCTGCTCTGGAGGCAGTCGGGGGTCGCTTGGCTTTATACCCAGAGGCCTGGCTAAATCTCACTTCAGATTCCTGGGTAAAAAGCATAATAACCAGAGGATACAACATCCCTTTCTTAAACAATCCTCCCATCCAAAAAAGATTCCCAGATGTTCCACCCAATCTGAGGGATCAGGCAGCCATAGAAATACAAAGGCTGTTAGAAAAAAGAGTCATCCAGCCAGTCCTGGCAGACCAAATAGGATCCGGAACTTACTCAAGGTTCTTTTTAGTTCCAAAAAAACAGGGGACTGGAGGCCAATACTGGACCTCAGCAAACTCAATACCTTCGTGAAAAAGGAGAAATTCCAGATGGTCACGCTACAATAGATCCTTCCGTTTCTTCAAACGAACGATTGGATGTGCTCTATAGATCTCAAGGATGCATACTACCACATAAAAATGGCCAGGCCATCCAAAGATAACCTGCGCTTCCGGCTGGGAGCCAGTCATTTTCAGTTTCGAGCTCTGCCCTTTGGCCTCACCTCAGCCCCCAGGGTGTTCACCAAGTGCATGGCGGTAGTGGTGTCCCACCTGAGATGACTAGGATTCCGGGTGTTTCCATACTTTGATGACTGGCTCCTTACCGCCACCACCAGGCATCACCTATTGCAAGCCAGGGTTATACAATCAATCTCTGTTCCCGTTTAGGCCTAACACTGAACTTCGAAAAATCTGCCTTGTCGCCCTCACAGCATATATCATTCATAGGAGTGGAATTGGACACTACCTTAACTCTGATCAGGCTTCCCAAACAAGAGTTTCAGCCTTAAGGGAACAGATTTCGACTCTTCTACAAAACAAAAGAGTCCCCGCTGCACAGGTCCTGAAAGTATTAGGCATGATGGCAGCTACCCTTATCGCGGTCCCCCTAGGGAGAATGCACATGAGGATCCTCCTGTGGCTACTCTTCGCACAGTGGTTTTACCAACAGCTACCGTTGTCACACAACATCCTGCTCATGGAGTCTTGCAAGTGGGATCTTCAATGGTGGATGAACAGCCAAGAGCTTACGATAGACTGCCCGTTCGTCCCCCCCCCCATAGCCACAGTGACCACGGACGCTTCCCTGATAGGGTGTGGGGGACTTTTTCAGGGGAGAACAGTTCAAGGTGAGTGGTTGAAAATAGAGTACAACCTGCACATCAATGTCCTGGAGTTGAGAGCAGTGTTCCTGGCATTGCAACACTTTCACGACTACTTACCTCCGGGAACAGTTGCAATTCAGACAGACAACATGTCAGTGGTCTGGTACATAAACAAACAAGGAGGAACCAGGTCTTACCCCTTATGCAGGGAGGCCCTGAGAATCTGGCAATGGGCTGTGTCCACCGGACGCTTTCTCATAGCAACGCACATCCTGGGGACATCCAACGTAACAGCGGACAGGTTGAGCAGAGCCATCCTGTTACCTCACGAGTGGTCCCTCAAAAATCAAGTAGCAGAAAGGATTTTCTGCAGATGGGGCCAGCCTTGCTGCGACCTTTTTGCATCCCCCCCAAATGCCAAATGCAGAAGCCATTTTGCCCTACTTCCCCCTCTGGGAGCCGCTCCCAGGGATGCACTTGTGCACGATTGGCCCCCAGGTCTCCTATATGCTTTTCCTCCTGTTCCACTAATCTCGAAATTTCTGCAGAAAGCCAAAGGTCTGGAAAGGACAATCATCTTGATAGCACCATTCTGGCCTCGACAAATCTGATTCCCCTTTCTTCAAGCTTACCAAATAGAGGAACCTTGGACTCTGGACCCAGTGCCAGACCTTCTGACCCACTCATCAGGAGTTCTTCACCCCTCTCTTTCGTCCCTCAAATTGACAGCATGGCTGCTCTGCTTCCCAGCTTAGCCAGGTCGGATGTCTTGTCTCCAGCAGTACAACATATTTTGATCTCTTCCCACAAAGCCTCCACTAGAAAATTATACAGGAGCAAATGGAAACGTTTCGTGTGTTGGGCTTCCAAACAAGGTATTGATCCCTTGGTTGCTCCTATTCATAAGGTTCTAGATTTTCTATCTACTCTTTTTCATCAGGGGGTTTCAACATCCACCATAAGGGTACAGCTGGCTGCCATATCTAATTTTCATGTGGGTGAAGGGGGCTCTACAATTATGTCTCATAGACTTTGTAGAGCTTTCATGAAGGGAACTTACCATCTCTGACCACCCATTCGAAGTCCGGTTTTTCCTTGGAACTTAAATCTAATGCTATCTCAGCTCATGTTATCACCCTTTGAACCAGCCTCGTCATGCCCACTTAAATATCTTTCCTGGAAAACCTTGTTTCTTGTTGCAATCACTTCAGCTCGCAGAGTCTCAGAGCTGCAAGCACTGTCAATTAGACCCCCGTATCTAATCTTTCACCCAGACAGGGTCTCCTTACGTACTAATCCGTCCTTTCTACCAAAAGTCTGCTCAGAATCTAATCTTAATCAGTCCATAGAACTTCCTACCTTTTTCAGGCACCATACCAATAAATTGGAATACATGTTACACAAATTGGACGTGCACAGACAGCTGAGATTTTACCTGGATAGGACAAAAGAATTCTGGAAATCGGATCAACTTTTTGTTTCGCATGCGAATAGTAAGAAAGGACTTGCAGTATCAAAAATCACGTTATCCAAATGGCTTTCGGACTGCATAAACTTTGTTTATTCATCTTCCAATCAGTCTATTCCACTCAAAGCTAAAGCTCATTCTACTAGAACTTTTTCTACTTCCCTGGCCCATGCTGCTCATTTACTGATAGATACCATTTGTGCAGTGGCTGCCTGGGCTAGACCTCATACCTTTATCACTCATTACAAAGTGGACAGGGCCTCCAGGGACAGGGATTCCTTTGGTTCCACTGTTCTCAGGAATGTTCTCCCGTGAGCCACCCAGGGTTTAGGGTGCTAGGGATGCTACCAGTGTGTAAGAACAAACGGCGAGATCGAACAACTTCACATAAAGAAGTTATGTTCTTACCATAACGTTCCATGTGAGTTGTTCATCTCGCCTTTGTTCTTACATTCCCACCCTCCTTCCCCCTCCGTGTTCTGGAAGAACAGGTACGACTGGTGGCTGGTTGTCTTTCTCATGGTCCCCTTAGACTGACTGTCTCTAGGTAATATACGTGTATATGTGTATGAATACGTATGCATGTGTAAGAGAATATGTCTTCTGTTGTCTGGTTTTTATAGCAAACTAGATCTGAGGGTTAGCAGGAGAGGATCATGGGATAGGGACTGTGCCTCGAGCTTCTCTTAGACGCAGAGCTTGGAATGTGGCCGACTCGGAGCCGAGGGATTGGCTCCGAACCCGTGTGTAAGAACAAAGGCGAGATGAACAACTCACATGGAACGTTATGGTAAGAACATAACTTCTTTTTACTTGGAGTACTCCTAGATGACAAACTCAAATATGACCAACATATTCTCCAGACTATCAAAACTACACACAGAAAACTAGGCTCCCTATATTAAACAAATCAATATCTGACATTATCCACAAGAAAATCCTTTGCAACAACCTACCAGATCCCATTTGTATTGTATGAATCACCTGTCTTCACTAATATCAACAATACCCTCAAGTCCAAACTTGATGTGTGCTATAATAAAGTAGTAAGATTTGCCACAGGTTCATCTCATAAAACCCATCACTGTACAGACGTAAATTACTTAATTGTCTTGAATGCCCAAATCAGCTAACCTACTTTCAACTCACCACTGCCCACAAATTTTATCTACAAGCCAGATAATTGCACCTCTCTAAAAAAAAAACGCTTCAATAACAAATCTTTTCTAGTTGTAACTGACTCAAAAAAAAAAACTCTGCCAGAAATTCTATTTTCTCTGTGTCTCAGAACTGGAGCTCCGCCCCATTAGAGTTAAAGCTTACAGAAAACAACAAATGCTTTCAAAGTCTGCTAAAACAGCATCTGCAAGGCACTTGGCTCTGCTCTTGCTCTACACCTGGATAATTTATAATCCTGAAGAAAATACATTCTGCAATACCTCTGACAAAACAATAGCTTTTCTGTACTAAATTCCCATATGGCATACCTCTTAACTGTACATTTTTATGCAGAGTGTCCAGATTTTTGCCCCATATTTTGGTTCATTTTTCATAAAGTTGTGGCTTTCTGGCAAATTAATGGCATTTAATTAAAGACTGAAGTCAGAAAATAGACAGGCATTTGAGTTTCAGACTTCATACCCTTCAGAAAATTAATGCTAATGTAAAAGCTGTTATTCTATCAACTTTCTATGTTTGTAAGAGCAATATTTAAAAATTGTCCCTATTTTTGGGCCTTTGTCCCACTTTTACTTATGGCTTTGTCCAGATTTCTTGCTCTAATAGGTTGAGAGGTATGTATGCTGATTGTAGTACTTTCCCTTCTGTCTACTACTGTAAACATTTAACTGACTATAGTTCTTAACTATCTGCTTCTACTTAATCCTCACTATCCATTATTGTACCACTGCTTACAAATTTCAGCCCAAACTTCAGTCTGTCTCCCCATTTTTTCTTTGTATTTCGTCTGCTACAACTTTATACAAATGCACAGGTAATCTCTTATTTTCTCCTCTTCCTGTATCACAAATTGTATGATACACGGTTAGCATTAATCATGTTACAACTAATTATTTATGCAAAAAATGTAAATGTAACCAAGATGTAAGTATTATCTACAATGTGGAAAATGAAAATAGACTATGTTGCTTGTGTATGTGAATATTAGAGCTTTTCTCCCTGGGCCTCAACTGAAAGAGGGTATCTCTCCCAGTCAGACTTTCCCAGTCAGTGAAAATAGATAGGTAAATAAATAAATAAATACATAAATGCATAAAATACACTGCCTTATACTGCAGTTGCTCATTTGAGAAGATACAGCAGAGATTTTGACATCTTTTAGTTTTGTAATATACAGTTGATAGTTAAGCAGCAGTAAGGACATCTTGTCGTGAGCCATTTTTCCATGTAAGCGATGTTCCCTGTGGGTTCATAATGTACATACAAAAATGTGTGACTAGAATGACAAATGGATTTTGAAACTTGTGCTACTTCAGTGATAGCGCACCAACTATATAGCACTAATGCCATGTGTCTAAAAACAACACATGCTTGGAAGCAGGTTTCAAATGTACTAAGATACATATACCTTACTCTGTTTAATTGGCTGAACTGTAGTCTTAAAGGTTTCTGTTAAAAATTGAAAGTGGCCATATAATTTATACGTCATGTCTGTCTTGTGTTTTCTTAACTGCACGTCTACTTATCAGAGAAGTTTTCTTGGAGGTGTCCCGTCTTGGCCTCATTTACATAGCCAGTCAGCAGAGTTAAGTAGTTAGTGGAGATAATCTTTTGCTGGGATCTATACTGTTCACTTTTTGGCCTTTAACAATCAAAGTGGCATTTAGTCAGAATGTGTTCCTGTTTTCAGGATATACATTTGCTTGACTTTTAACTCATTGTTTGTGCTGCTTAGACTTGGTTTACAATCCAAAGTAAATTGAAACAGAGGAAAATTGGGTCACGGTGCAGGTTGTCACTCTAACATATTTGAGTATAGTGATGGGTGATAATCAGGTTCAAAGGGTATGAATGTCTAAAATGCATAACAGTAAAACGTCAGTACAGAAACAAACTATCACTGTATTTGGTTCCCCTTCAGAAGCCTGAATGATCATAAGCTTGAAATTCATAAGCCCTAGACCAAAAGCCTAAAAACTCAAAAGCCTGAAACCCAAAAGCCTGAAAACACACAAAATACACATACTGACTTTAACGTGGATTAGCTATTCTTAGCGCAGTGGTGGAAAGTTACAGGTTGGGTTCAGGTACGTGTGTGATTGTTTTTACGTTAGGGTTAGGGGTGGGTTAAGTGAGTTAGGGTTAGGGCGAGGGTTAGGAGTGTGTGCGATAGTGACAGACTTTAGGGTTAGGGGCGGTTTAAGTGAGTTAGGGTTAGGGCGCGGGTTAGGTGAGTATGCGATAGTGACGGACCTTAGGGTTAGGGTTTGGGTTAAGATAAGTGGGTAGATAGTAGTGTCTTTGTACTGGCATATTAGCATTATTTGTATTCTGCGTGTTTTCAGGCTTTTGAGTTTTAGGCTTTTGAGTTTTCAGGCTTTTGGTTTCAGGCTTATGAATTTCGAGCTTCTGACCATTCAGGCTTCTGAAGGGGAACCCTGTATTTAATATAATTATTGTTAATCGTATGAGATTATGAGGTCAGTCTGTACCTCTGTTTTTATAGTTATACAGTATAATCCTTCATAGCTGGCTGTCTTGTATGTGATAGTACTGGCGTGCTGGTAAAACAGTCTCTGTTTATAATTGATATTCTGTAGAACACAGTAGCTGCAGATAAAATGGTTTATTGAAAGCTTTGGAAATCATGACACCTCTTGCAGTTGTTACAGTTCAACCACTGACCCACTCAGCAGGAATTCCACATTTTATGAACTAAGCTTCTGGGGGCTGCATATGTTTCACATTACTGAATCATAATCTTGGCAGAGAGAATATGGACTCTGGGCTACGATTGCATGCCAGCCAGTTCCATTTGCAGCAGTCTGCTAAAAAGGATTGCATGTATATATTTATGTAGGGAACGCGTGCTAAATCTGTTAGGTTCTTACCTCTGTCTTTTTTTTCTGAGTTATTCTTGACTTTAATTTGTCTTTATCATGCATCCATTTGCATACCTTAATTAACTTAGTTCTGCTGAGTCTTTAATGTCTCTCAGAGCAGATTCCATTTGCTCATAAACCTGATGCAAATATTATGGGTTGAAGTAATGATTTTGGAACTATAGAAAGTACATACATTTTTATGTACAAAAGCAGCATAGCATCAGCATAGTCTTTTTTAAGTGGTGGAGGGTGGGTGTGCAAAATTGGTCTTGTACACCTTCATTCTACACAGTGCTATTCACTATTTTCCTGAAATGCATCCTTTTGAGACTCTTTTAGCTGGAAAGAGCACAAGTTTTTTATATATCTTTGTTATATCTTCTTGCTGCTAGAGAACATAGTTAATTTACTTGTCCTATCACAGGCAAGTAGCTATTCCTTCCTTGGTCCTGCTTTTCATTATATAAATATCTTCTTGAAGCACACCCCACTGACTTGTCTTTCTTTCTTTCTTTATGGCATTCTGTCCAGCATTTATTCAAGGTTGTTCCAGAATTTCTAGTTTTCCCTTCCTTAGTTGTGTTTAATTTTTGATTCTTTTGGAAATGTATATATTTATGCATGTATAAAAAAAGATCTGATGATGCCCTTTTCATTCATTCCTCAACTGATGGGTTCAGATGCGAGACTCTGATCCAACTCAGCCACTTCTACCAGATCATCAGATCCAAAACTCTCAAGCTGTTCTCTTTACCCATAACACCCTGCCAAAGTAAAATACCTCAGATTTTGTTTGCTGCCATTCAGCTCCAGACATGGATCCTGTCCCTCTTGAGTTTTATATTTAGTCTTTTTTCATGAGTTATTCATTTAGAATTTTCTAATATGTTTTCTTTTTTTCCTACCTCCTGTACTTAGTCTTCTGAGCAGTTTATCTACATTTTTTAGCTACCATTTTCTCTGTACCTTTTTTAAGTGCCACCATTGGTACTCTTTCCCTTCCTTTAAGACCACTGTTTAGAGTATTCTCTTTCTACCATTGTTGGTATTTTTTTCTCCTTTTCTTTACTTCTCTTTGTGTCTTTCGGCTTTTCCCAGTTAGGGGTCGCCACAGTGGAACTCCGGTCCGCTAATGATTGGCAGTAGAGTTTTACATGCTAGCTTGCCAGGCCTAACGCACAACCTTCAATGAAGGAATGCCCATTCATGCATGTCGCCACACAGAAGACGCTCTAACTGAGAATCGAATGGGCAACGTCTAACTGTGAAGCGACACTTAAGGGAAAGAGAAAAATTGCACAGGACACTAAGGATAATCACAAGGCTTTCTTTAGTTATGTTAGGAACCTGGGTGGGAATTCCCAGATATGCTCAGAATTAGTCCAAAATGACAAAAAATACATCGAACCCACAGACATTGCCAACATCCTAGCTGACAGGTTCAGCGCAAACTTCTCCCACCAAAGGGCAAATATCTATCCCAGCAGAGTGCTGCCCCTGACATCTCAGATGCTCAGGTAAGAGCTGCCCTCTCCAAAGCAAAAACACAGCATCAATGGGACCAGACGGTGTCCCGGGCTGCGTCCTACATGAACTCAAGAAGAGCTAAACCCAAACATAAAACTACTGTTCAATCTCAGCCTTACTACAGGATATGTACCCAAAGAGTGGCGTACAGCAACAGTGGTCCCTCTCCACAAAGGTGGTGCCTCAACGGATCCTGGAACCTATCGCCCCATAAGCCTGACTAGCTTGGTCTGCAAAGCTATGGAAAGGATCATCATGGACCTCATAAATAAAGATATTGGGGACCTACAGACACTGGATCCTACCCAGTTTGGCTTTGTTAAGGGCAGATCCTGCCTCTTAAACCTGGTTGATTTCTTTGAAACAGTCACTAAGGCCATTGACGAGGGGAAGGTGGTCCACACAGCCTACCTGGACCTCGCAAAAGCCTTCGATACAATACCCCACTCGGACATTATAGATAAGCTCACCAGCTTAAATATAAACCCCTATGTCACTAGATGGGTTGCAAACTGGCTCAAGGACAGAACCCACATGGTTAGAATTGCTGGAGCCATGTCAGACTCCAAACCAGTTACAAGTGGCATCCCACAAGGCTCAATCCTGGGACCTCTCTTGTTCGGTATATATTTCTCGGAGGTACAGGCCAACACGGAAGGACTGTGGCTGACCAAGTTTACAGATGACTACAAACTGGGCGGCATAATCGACACTCCAGCCGACACAAGCATCCTCCAAAAGGGCCTCATAGAAACAGACAATTGTTGCCAGAGCCATGGCCTCAAGCTAAATGCCAAAAAGTGTATAGTCATCCCCTTTGGCAAAAACAAAGTGCCCACAAATTACCACATAGGTGGTAATCCATTAACTACAGAAGAAGTAATTAGGGACCTGGGCACCCAAGTTGATAGCAATCTCTCATTTGACAACCACGTGGCCAAAGTGGTTAGAAAAACATTTTATATAGCCCACCTAATCATGAAGGGATTCACATCTAGATCAGGGGAGGTCATCGTGCCTCTTTACTCATCCCTCATCAGGCCCATAATTGAGTACAATGCCCCTTTTGGGATGTACCTTACCAGACACCTGCAGCAACTGGAAAGACCCCAAAAGTACCTCACCAAGAGGATCAAAGGGCTCAAACAGATGCCATATGCTGCCCGGTTAAAGAAACTCCAGCTCTACTCAGTGGCATACCGCCTGCTCAGAGGCGATCTGTGCCTGATGTATAAAGCCATGTCCAACCCAGAATTAATGGACATGCTGCACCTCAGAAAATCCAAATCCCATCGAGCTACGCGCTCGAGAGACTTGAACCTCAGCACTGAAATAAATAGGACATGCTGGAGGGACAGATTCATAACCCAGAGGCTCCCTTCACTCTGGAATAAAGTCCCAGTCCAGGTTAGGCAGAGTCCCTCATTGACTCTCTTCAAGAGGAATCTTGATGAGTGGATGGGAGATCGTAGGTTTACCCCGGGTATCACTTCTGTGTCACTGTTAGACAGAGGCACAGTATACTAACCTCGAAAAAGGACATAGCAAAATTATTTGAAAATGGGTGGCGAAAGCCAAACACACTCAGGCTAGGCTTATAAATGCCCTAGGGCAGATAGCCTAGTATGAACCTATGAACCTATTTCCCTGTATTTTTTATCCAAAAAAAAAAAAAAAAAAAAAAAGGAATTTTCTCTCTGTCCTTACACTCTTTAGACATTGTTTTTCTTTGATAACAATGGCTGACAAGCCAACTGAATTTAAAAATTGCATTACTTGTGGGCATAAGCTTCTTTTCTCGGATGCCCACAGGAGTGCGTTTATTGTTTAAGTCCTGCACACTTAGATATGGATTGTTCAATCTGCTCTGGATTTAACTCCAGAGCTATCACTGACAATAGAGATAAATTAGTGTTGAGAGGCCACCTTTCTTCTTCCTCTTCTGCTACAGTAGCTGGGGCTCAAACCCCTACAAAAAAAATGGACAAGGGGAAGCCAGATTCAGCAACCAAAGAAAAGGAGTCTCAGAAGAGGTCCCTAGATCAATCTTCCTCATTGTCTCCATCTGAATCTCTTTCTAAAATGCATAAAAAGTTGGATCCAACTACCTCAGATCCGATTACTTGGAAACCTAATTCCCCTCAGATGTGAACTCCTCCACTCCTACCAGATCTGATTACTTCACAGCTCCTTTCACCTTTCTTGGAGGGATCTCCCCATAAGCATTCCAGGCCTCCATCCTTCTCATCATCTCTAACATCTTCCAGAAGCTTATCAGATGTGGATAGGATGATGAGGAAACTTCTCAGAGTGCATATCCAGATGGGGGTACTCCTGGCTTTGACTCCTGCTGGATCTGCGAGCCATCCTCTCTCCACTCTCCCTTTGGAATCCCCTTCTCCAGTCTGACCCACCATTTCAGACCTCTTGGAGGACCCATCGTTTCAGACTCCTCGGAGTCGAGACCTCTTGGGGGTGTCTTCATTAGTTCTGAAGATGGTCTGCTCTTCCAGCTGCAGCGACTTCCCTGAGCCACCCAGCCCCAAGCCTTTTGGAGGTAAAGGACTCTCAAATCTGAAATATCAGTGCTGGATCCAGGGGTTTGAGGTAGACTCTGAAACGCTCTGAGCCATTTCTTCATCTCGGGGCTTCCGTGTTGGACAGCTTGGGTCTGACTCCCTCCTTTAGTTGAGTGTTAGGGTTGCAGGAGCTGACAGTTCCTATCACCTACTTTTCCATTGACTTATGTTTCCCCTAGGCATTCTGCATTTGAGGTTGTGGAATGGGCTTTCTCTTTGTCTAGAGAAGGGACAACCCTGCCTCCCTTGGATCAGACCACTTTGCCTCCTCTGGTTCTATGCTCTGAACCTCATCCATTCCATTTCTCTAGGACAGCTAGCCTGGTCTAGTCTCCAGTCAATCCCTCAGGGCATCTTCATCTCTTATGATATTTCTGCAGAAATCTTATGATGTCCCTCAGAAGAGAACATATAGGAGGAGACACCTAGATTCCCCTCAGGAATCTCTCATGGAGGATACCAATTTTGATGAAGGAGAGGGGTCCCCCAGATTTCCACCCAAAGGCATCTCCTTTGAAGGCATCCTAGAGCTCCTGAAACAAAAAGGTGGTTGGTTCTCCGATATCCCCCTTCCAGGAGGAATAAGTGTTTCTGGATGCTTTTGGATCTGGCCTGTCTACTTCTTGGGTGACTCCCCCAGCAGATGAACTCATTGATCTCATTTCTTGCCAAATGTGGAAGGAGCCTGCTACTGTAGAGCTGATCCCAAAAAGACCAAACAAAATTCTAGCCACCCAAGGACCAGGTGTACTGAAGCCAGGACGTCCTGGTCGATGCAGTGGTTTTGGTGGCAACCAGTAAGAAAGTACTGGCAGAACAGAGGTCTTATGTCCATTCCTCTAACAGATCATCAAGGGCATTGGACAGATTTGGTAAGCGCATATGTACTTCAGCAACCTTTGCCCTCAGGTTGCTGAATTATTTGACACATCTTACAAGGTTACAAATAGATTTGACCAAACAGCTTTCCAAATCCTTTTCTGGGTCAATGTCTGCTGAACATCTAAATAGAATCTCCACGCAACTGGCCACCCTTAAGTCTATTTCTAATGCATGCATAAGGTTGATCTCCAATGCAGTGGAAGGTATCTCACATGTGGTGGATTCAAGCATAGCCATTAGGAGACATGCCTGGATGCAATTATGTGATTTTGCAGAGCCCTTTAATCATTTGTTCATCAATGCGCCTTTTGATGGATCTTCCTTGTTCGACCCCAAGGTCAAAGACACACACTCCAGATACGAGCAAGAGGGAAAGACCCTGTCTGCTGTGCACATGTATTTTTCAACCCCTCAAAGACCTTTCTCAAGGAATCAACATGGAAGTAGAAAAATTGGTTTCATAAATCCTAGGGTCCTTTTCAAGACTCCCATGGAAATAGATCCCTCAGAGGCATAGGGGGAACTTAATGCCATCCTTGCTGCAGAGGTAGCCCAGAGAACCAGGACTTTGTGGATTCCTTCTCAGATAAGCCCTACCAGCGCCCCTGAAGGGATGTGTAACTGTTTCTCTCTGGAGGCAGTTGAGGGATGTTTGTCTTTGCACCAAAGAGCCTGACTACCTCTAAAAAAGATTCCTGGTTGCAGAGAATCCTATCCAGAGGTTATACTACACTATTTTCCTGAATCCTCCCAACCAATGTGGAAAGAATCCCCAGTTTTCCACCCAATCAGAGGGGAAACAGCGGCTCTAGATATAAAAAAAAGCTGCTAAAAAAAGGAGTCATCCAGGAGATCTCCCCAGATCAGAGAGGATCTGCCACCTACTCACGATTCTTCTTGGTGCCAAAAAAGACAAGGGGACTTGAGACCATTTCTGGATCTCAGTAAACTAAATCAGTTTGCACAATATTCAAGATTCCAGATGGTCTTGGTTCAGGCTGTTTTACCACTTCTGCAAAATGACGATTGGATATGCTTGACAGATCTTCAAGATGCGTACTATCAGATCAAAATGAACAGGCACTCCAGAAGATATCTGTGCTTCTGGTTGGGAGCCAGTCATTACCAGTTCAGGGCACTCCCCTTTGGTCTCTCATCTCAGCCTCCAGGGTGTTCACCAAATGTGTGGTAGTGGTAGCAGCTCACCTGAAACTGCTGGGATTCCAAGTGTTTCTATAACTAGATGACTGGCTCCTAAATACCCCAACCAGGCATTGACTCCTATAGGCAAGAGACTACTTGCTCCAGTTCTGCATCCATCTAGGCTTCACGGTCAGTTACAACAAATCACAACCCACTCCTACCCAGAGTCTGGAGTTCATAGAAGCTCGTCTAGACACAGTCAGTCAGATAGCCTCTGTTCCCTCTATTTGAATTCAGACACTGAGATCCCAAGTCAGGAAAATAATACAAAATTCTTCTCTTCTAGCATGATTAATTTTACAAGCCCTGGGATCCATTGTAGTGGCTATAACCCTAGATGTCCTTCTGTATCACTGTTGCAGCATTCTTTACGATAGGGATCCCCTGCCAAGGCCAGCCTAACATTTGGCCAATATACAAAAGCCTTTAGGTTGTAATAGGTATGACGTACATCACACGTATGCTCCCCATGCATGGTGTAGGGCATAAAGGTGATGTCTGGACATACCATCCTCAAAACGTCTTCGCTGCCACTCCAAATGCCATATTTGATTGTTGATCTGAACACTCGTTCATCTGCTGGTTATCAGCCACTTTCAGATAAGTTCCCCGTTGGGTTTTTTTGATTTTTTTATATTCGTTTTGCCTTGTTTCTGGTTGTTGGGTTTTCATGTCATCCAGACAGGGGAAGTGCCAGTGCTGGAGACAGATTTCCCATAAAGATTGTCACAAGCAATGTTCTGAGTAGGCTCTTCCAACAACCATACATCCTGTGTGGTTTGTCAAGCTTTCACCCCTAAGATTTTGCATAGTTGGCTTTCTTCCTTTGCAGTTTACTTAGAGAACCAGTGACTTAAACTGTTGGCTAAAGAAATCATGGAAGGATCTTCCCAGCCTGAGGGCAAGCCATCTGTAAAGAAAAAAACATAAAAGCTCAGTCGGATTCTTCGACTGTACCGGCTCCACCGGGTGTCTCTTTTGAGGCTAATGAAAGACGGGACAGTCATCTGGTTTCCTTCTCAGATTCATCTGCTGTGGCTGCTTCGGAGGCTGGCATGGATCTGACTCCACACATGTCCATGGAAGCCTTGCAGACATCAACTTTGGATGTACAGGGAGAACCATGGGTGGTGATTACCAAAGGGTCTAGGGGTTCTTCAGAAATTAGTGAGGGAAGAGGTTCTTACTACCATTACAGAGTGTTGTCAGGGTCAGAGCTTCCTAAATATTTCAAAGCTGATGTCCCTGTTAAAAAGATTCAAAACATTTCACCTGCTCCAAAAGATCCTCAGAGTTAATGGCAAAACTTTACTCAAGTTCTGTTTAATACTTTTATGGCTTTGAAGCCTCTACAGGGGGTTTCTGTTCCTCCTTCTCCTTTGTCTTCTACCCCTCTTAAGAGGCCTAGGGAGCAGTATTCCTCTGATGATGATGCTGATTCTGATGAAGAGTCACTTTCTTATTCCTCTCAGATTCCTTTTCCATTAGACTATGTTTCTGAAGAAGAAAAGTCTATCAGTCCTGACTCTCCTTTTGAGGAGATTTCATTTGGTGATACTATTTCTAGAATGATGGAATTTTTCAAATGGGACTGTACTCAAGTGTCTGATGTTCAGAATATGGAGTCTCTTAGGCACCCTGCTGTTCCTCCTGTTCTTGCTGTTTTGCTGGATGCTTTTTCCACTGCGTCTTGGACTCATGATTCCCAACCCCCTGCCCCCAAAAAACCTGGTAGGTTTTATAAAATGTGATGACTGCAAGTTTCTTTATGCGTCCCTCTGCTAACCCTTCTGTGGTGTCAGTGGCTTCTGATAAGCCTTACAAATTGTTGCCTCCAACTGAGTTGCTTTCTTCTGATAAGGACAGCAGAACCATTAAGAGGCTCAATAAGAAAGCGCACACTTCTGCTACCCTAGCCTTTAGAGCTGTGAACTATCAGACACATATGACCAGGTATGTCATGGCTCTTCTCTATCAAGCCTTTCAATCCATTTCAGATCTTCCTGATTCTGAAGGGAAGGCACCTGCTCTTGCCTTGTTAGGAACGTCCTCCCAAGTTGCTCATCATTCCATTAAATGTAGCTATAATGCAACTGCTGCTTCATCTGGGGCTGCTGCTTTTGGATCTGTTTTAAGAATGTATTACTGTCTCAGATTTTAGCCTTTGCCTGATGATATCAAGGCTAAACTTATGGATGGCTCCTCTGAGTAATCAGCATTCGATCTGGTGTTGTCAGTTTCCATTCTGTCCTCAACTTATGGATTTGGATCTGATTCCTCTGGTCTGAATCAGCCATTGCAAAAGCTTGTGTCAACCAGAAAACTCTTGCATTACTCTCTTACCCACAATGCACCAACCCCAAGTACCATGGCTCTTGTTTGCCGCTTCCAGCAAAAGACATAGTTTTTCAGTGCTCTCAAGCAACTGTTTATAATTGAGATAATTTAACTGTTTTTTTTCCTCTTTAAAAAAAAGTTGTTTTCTTTCCCTTTAGTCTAATTACAGTGTTGTATTACCTTTTTTTAAAACCTGCCTTTTTTCGTACTAGTGTACTTCTTTTGTGCTATTGTTAGTACTCTTACCTCTCTTACACTTTTCAGTGTGTTTCCTTCTGTGATTACCATCATTGGTAGTCATTTCTTTCCTCTTAAAAAAATATGTATAGCTTTTGTGACGTTGCCACTTTGGGCCAGTAATCAAGGAGCCTCAATCTTCAACACTGACACTGGAGAGGAGGGACATTCACTTGGAACAAAAATAGATACACCCAGTATTTTCAGATGCAGTTGTCTGCATTAAGCGCAATTTCCCTTAAGAGCACATAGGGGACACACTCAGCCCAGGGTCTGAGTTTCTTTCTCTGTCTCTCACTAGGTCCCAGGTAAGGCTGTCCACTGGCACAGCTATAGGGTTAATTCCTCAACTGAGTGTCCAAGCCAAGTCCTCCAACACCTTCTCTGTGAAACCAGTGCTTCATTTCTCTGCTTCAAGTAGCTGACACACACGTGCACACACACACACACACACACACACACACACACACACACACACACACACCTGGTAAAGGCTGGCACAGATTTACCTGCTTTACCCCACTTGCCCAGACTGTAAGGTAATTATCACTACCACCAGAAACTACAAAGCCAGCTACCTAATGCTCCTGCAAGGGTACCCAATTATACTGCGTGAAATTGATATTAATACAAATAGTAATATTGACCAAACAGCCAGGCTTCAGGAATGGCAACTGTGTCATCAATAGATATAGGTACTCTCAAAGGTTAAAATATTCTCTAAATGACCAAACACAATGAAACGTTTCAATATAGTTTATAATAAATAATAAAAGAACTTGAAAATATGAAATATCTATTTACAATAAACACCAGAGTTGCAGTACAGGAAATTAAAAATAACACTGTTGGAAAGATTCATGGTGTTACAGAAAAAAAATACTTAACTATTCGTACTACATTTTCCTGACTGATGTAGAGAATTTGGTGCAGCTTCTGGAAATCATAAAACAATTACAAACTTCTACTCCTCCTACAGAGACTAACAAACCATGATTCTTACAGACACTGCATCTTTGTCTTCATTCAAAACTGCGAGTGAACATCTTTATGGCCTTGGCCAGTAACTTAATTTAATTTAATTTCATAATATATTTAATTTCTTACTATTTCCCAAAGTTAGCTGGAGCTGAGCTTCACCTCTTCTCTTCCAATATCCCTTGTTAACACACACACGTGCACACACACACACACATACACACACACACACACACATACACACACACACACACACATATATATATATATATATATATATAATATATTTAATTCAGTTACAGTACAGTCAGGACCTACTCTTGGTACATTTTTAACCCAAGCAACTTTACAAATCCATTTTCAGCACAAGCATGTGTACAAATCAGTTTGATATTCAGCTAGCTGCACTGGCATATATTACACATCCACTGCCCTGCTTCTCTTAGCATAGCTGGCAATACCTCAGATCGTCACAGCTTTATACTTTTGTAAATATTTTTTTGTGGTATTTCTTTTACCTTTTACAGTGTCAGGATGGTGGTGAAACTGGCTGGCTTCAAGATGTGTACCAAATGCAGTCATAAAGTACTGCTTGCAGGTACACATTTACTGTTTGGGACCTCATCACCTCCAAGAGAACTGCTCCGATGTTCTTCGTGTTTCACTGTTGCAGTCATTGCATTTGGGTTATCTGCTTGCAGGTAGCCCTCAGTCAGCCTGATTAACAAAGTCTTGGGTTCTGCGTCGGTTGCTGTCCCTTCTTCCATGACGTCAGGTCATCAGGGGTATAAAACATGCAGCCGACGCCATTACATTAGTCTTTCTTGCCGTGCAGTGCCCGAAGCAGAAGCAGTTCACAAGTGCCGGTCGGCCGACTCCTGAAATTTTCATTTTCGAGTTTGAAAACCGAAGTCTTCAACTAAAGCTAAGTACCCCATTGGGGAAACTTTTTCTTGCTCCTTACCGATGTCAGTAAAAGTTAATAATTGCATTACCTGTGGAAAGCAAATACCTCATAAAGATTTTCATTTGTATTGTATTCCTTGCCTAGGCCCTGACCACGACGTACCTTGCTGTTGGTTTTGTGCTTTATTTATTCAGCGCACTATCCATCGCCTATATATTTTCGCCTCATAATATTTCGGTTCTCGGTTTAATTATCCAGAAATGTCATCGGTTAGCCATCCGACTACTGGGATTAAAAAAAAATGCAAAGATAAAGACAGAGACTGGCCGCAGAGGTCCAAAACTGCCGACGATGCTTCTCCTAAGTCAGTCGCCAGTTTGCCGGTACTCAGTGAGGCACTTTTGCAGCCCCTGATACTCGCTACTTATGATTCGCAGGCCTCTACTGAGACCCATTCGAAGTCCAGTATGCCGCAAGATGCTTCAACTATGGAACCCGCTGATGTCTCTACCTTGGATGGGTCCAGAGCCGCTGTGCAGGCACCGGCTTCTGAGGGTGTATTCAGGCCTACGGACTTGCATGTTAAACCGATGGCTCCTTCTTCACTTAGGCCTAAATCTCGAACCATGCCTAAAAAACAACGCCGAGGCCACCTGCTCAGGCCTCTATGCCTAAAAAACAAATGATAAGAATGGCTGAAGATCTAATAACTCTAATCAGGTGTAGCCAACCTCCCCTTTCTAAGAGGCCTAGGACTGAAGTTGTTTATGAATCTTCTGACCAGGATTCTGTTTTTTCTGATTCTTCTCATGATCTGGATTTGCCCTCATCTACTTATGAGGATTCTGATGCAGAGGACTCCATTCCCTCTGCTTCTCCTCCAGAGGATTTTTCTTTTGGGGAAACTTTACATCCTCTAAAGGAGCATTTCCACTGGGAAAGCCAGGAATTTTCTGATTCAAAAAAGAGACTTAGGGATTTCTTACTCCTACCTCAGCATAGGCCTGTAGCTATTCCTCCTGTACTAGACATTGTTGATGATGCTTTTTTGGAATCTAATTTGGCCCCTGATTCCTTGCCTCTTGCTCCCAGAAAACCTAACAGATACTACAGGGTCCCTGAGTCACACAAGTTCCTTTTTAAAAATCCTATTGCGGATTCAGAGACTATTTCACAGGGGCCCAAGGGCATTAAGACTTGTACTGCTAAAAGTCCTACCCCTAGTGATCGAGACTCCAGGGCGCTGGATAAACAGGGTAAGAAGGTTTACACTTCTGCAACCTTGGCCATTAGAGCTTTAAACTGCCAGTTTCATATTTTAATGTATCAGCAACGTGTAACTGGATTGCTTAAACAGAAAATGATGTTGATTCCTGACTGTGTGGAAAATAAAGAATTACAGGATTTAATGCATTCTGCTGAACAAGTTGGAAAACATACTTTGCAATGTGGTTTTGATTCATTAGAGGCCTCTTGCAGGGCTGCTGTTACTGGGTCTGGGCTCAGAAGGCATGCTTGGCTAAAGGAGCAATCTTTGCCTGATCATGTAAAAGCTAAATTGTTGGATGCTCCCTTAAATCAGGACCGCCTGTTTGGCAACAAGGCTGAGGAAGTTCTTAAAAAGATGGAAGATAAAGCTAAATCTATGCAAACTGTTAAAGATTTGTTACAAGTTCAGCCTCCTAGATTTACTAGGCACTGGCCTTCTAAGAATTGGTCCTTTCTAGCCCCTTCCAGGTCTTCTCAAGCCAAACCCAGACGCAGCAAAAACCTCAGGTTTCAGTCCCAGGGGACACACAGGACTAAGCAGGGGGCCTCCACTTCCAAATCTGGGAGTAATAAGACTCCCCCCTATGGTAAACTGTCTCAATGACTTCCTTTTAAAATTTACAAACACTTATCAACTGACTGCCCCTTTGGGGGGAAATATTGCTCTTCATGCAAAGAACTGGGAACTTATTACACAGGAAAAATGGGTTTTAAATATAATGTCCCAGGGATACAGATTTCACTTCCACACGTTGCCAACACCAAGCGGGTGTCTGGACCTACCCCCAAATCAGTGGGCAGAGGCCCAAAAACAAGTACTTTCTCTCTTAATCAAGGGGGCTATTCAACTGGTACCAGAAGAGGAAAAGGGTCAAGCTTTCTACTCGAGACTTTTCCTGGTACCCAGAAAAGACAATTCATGGCGTCCTATCCTGGATCTGTCTACTCTAAACACCTTTTTGGAGATTCCAAAATTCAAGATGCTGACTCTTCACCAATTACTTCCTATGCTAGGCAAAGATGCCTGGTTGGCAACACTAGATTTCTGAGAAGCATACCTGCACATCCCAATCAGGGAATCCTGCAGAAGATACCTATGCTTCAAAGCAGGCTACACACACTATCAATTCTCTGCACTGCCCTTTAGCTTATCTACTGCACCCAGGGTATTCACAAAATGCCTAGCTCCAGTTATTGCATTTTGTAGGCAAAGAAATATTCAAATATACCCATACCTGGATGATTGTCTAATTCAGGCAGAAAGCCAGGACATACTTTTGAATCATCTGGTCTTTGTACAAAGGGTTCTACCTTGTCTGGGGTACACCATAAATGAAAAGAAATCACACCTGGTACCCTGTCAACAAATTATATTCCTGGGAGCAAGCTTGAATACAACTTCCCAGATGGCTTACTTCACGCCAGAGAAACAAATTCATTTGACAACCTATTTCAAACAAGTGGCCACAAAAACCCTGCTATCTGCAAGACAAATACTGCAAGCCTTGGGGTTCATGGCCTCCTGCATTCTTCTAATTCCATATGCAAGACTGCATATGATGAAACTACAGTGGTATCTAAAAAGCCTATGGTGTCAACATTCTCAGGATCTAGAAGCAATGATTCCTATCATACCTTGCCTATGCCTAGAATTCCTTTGGTGGGCAGAGGCCTGCTACCAAAACAAGGGACTACCTTTCACACCACCCCCTGCCACCCAAACCCTAACAATAGACGCATCAGACTATGCATGGGGGGGGGGGGCTCACCTGGCAGGGAAGTGCATTCAGGGCAAATAGAACCCAAGTCAAATGCATCTGCATATCAATCAAAAAGAAATGTTAGCTGTACAGAATGCTCTGACAGCTTTAAAGGACCACATTCTTCCAGGACAACTTATGGTAAAGACGGACAACACCACTGTTATGTGGTACATAAGCAGGTGGGTACACATTCTTACCCCCTCTGCAGACTAGCCATGGCATTGTGGAACACAGCCTTGAGCTACCAAGTGCACCTACAAGCTCATTTCCTGCCAGGAAAATTAAGTACACTGGCAGACGGACTAAGCAGAAACCTCATGGACCCATACGAGTGGAAACTAGAACCAAGGATTTTCAACATGTTGACAAGCAAATGGGGGAGCCCAGATATAGACCTGTTTGCCTCTCCCCAGAACTACCAATTGGACAAATTTTGCACAAGGACTCCCCACAAACAAGCCTGGAAAGTGGATGCTATGTCCTTCAGCTGGAAAAACCTATCAGTCTATGCCTTCCCCCCTCTGCCTCTGCTTTCCAAAGTACTACTAAAAATCAAACAGGACAAACCAAGGATGATTTTGATTGCTCCAGACTGGCCACGCCAACACTGCTACCCCCTCCTGTGCAGTGTGTCATGGTTATCCCCATGGCACCTACCTCAGACCCCTTCCCTGTTCTCAGCAGGAGAACCAGATTCTGCACCATCAGCTTCTAACACTGAACCCTGCAGCCCGGCTAATTACATAATCTCTCCTTTACCATCCCTTAGTAAACCTGTGATGGATATCATTTTAGAGGCAAGGAGGCCTAGTACTAGAAACTCTTATGGTGAAAAATGGAAAAGATTCTGTGCCTGGAACCAATCTCAAGGGATGAGTACAGCAGTGCCCAATTTACCTCAGATTTTACAATACTTAACTGAGATGCTTCACAAGGGCCTGTCTTTTTCCTCCATTAAAATCCACGCCTCAGCCATTTCAGCTCATTATAACACAGCACCTCCCCTCTTCTCTCATCCACTGCTCAAGCAGTTCTTCAGAGTGGCCAAACATGTGAGACCACCCAGAAGAGCTCCAACCCCAGCCTGGGACCTTAACTTTGTTTTGGAGAAACTCGCTGTACCTCCGTTCGAGCCAGCTGCTACTGCAGACTTAAAATTTCTTTCTTGGAAAACAGCTTTCCTTTTATCAATCACTTCAGCTAGAAGGGTATCTGAATTACAGGCCCTTATGGCAGTGGAGCCTTTCATCATCTTTCATGCGGACAGCGTGTCCCTCAGAACCAGTCCATCCTTCATGCCCAAGGTGGTATCCAGTGTGGCTCTTAATCAGTCCATTCATTTGCCAACCTTCTTTCCCAATCCACAGAACAAAGGGAAATGGATACTGCATTCCTTAGATGTGCACAGACGACTTAGATTCTACTTGGGCAGAAGTAAACCTCAAAGTAAGTCTGAACAACTGCTGGTGGCGTTTGCTGGAGGGGCAGAGGGGAAGGCTATTTCAAAGCAAACCGTTAATAAATGGATAGGCCATTGCATTCATTTCTGCTATAAGCACCATGGAAAACCTGTCCACCAGGGGATCAGACCTCACTCCTCCAGGGCTGCATCTACCTCTATAGCCTTTCTCAGAGGCGTCCCTACCAGGGACATCCTAGAAGCTGCTACCTGGAGTTCTGTACATACTTTCACCAAGCATTATCATTTGCCAATTTTCTCTAAATTCAGAGCTGGCTTTGCCACTGCAGTCTTGCAGGGCCTTATAGCTGGTCCTAATTCTATCTAAATTCCTCCTCCCAACCATAGCTTTGGGAATCTACCCAAATGTAATGACTGCAGCAGTGAAACATGAAGAACATAGTACAGTTGTGTACACTTACCATAAATGTAGATGTTCGAGTGTATTCACTGTTGCAGTCCTGGTTACCCTCCCTCCCTCCAGCCCCCTAACTTCTTTTGGCTATACCTCTACTTTCCTTTACTATGCTCAATAGCCTTTTTGGTGTATTTGATTTTTTGTTGGAGGTATATCATTTTACTTTTATATTTAATTGCTCTCCATTGGGGGGCACCTGATATCTGGGGCAAGAAAAACTGATGTAATGGCATTGGCTGCATGTTTTATACCCCTGACAACCTGACATCATGGAAGAAGGGACAGCAACTGACGCAGGACCCAGGACTTTGTTAATCAGGCCGACTGAGGGCTACCTGCAAGCAGATAACCCAAATGTAATGACTGCAACAGTGAATATACTCGAACATCTACATTTATGGTAAGTGTACACAACTGTACTTTTGCCACTCTTTCAACCCTAGATCTCTTGTGGCACGTAAAAATAAATTAATTCTTAAAGGGTTGGTTCCTTCTTAATTTTCTGAGGCCTTACCTGGAGCTTCCCCTCAGAAAATTAAAAAAGACCATTTATTTGAGTACCTCTACAGCTTCTACAAAATCTTCTGGGAAATCTAAGAAAATACCTCTTTTGGATCCCACTGACTCCTCAGACCCAAAAAAGAAAATGACAAAGTCGCAGGATCCGACTTCACACTTGGATTCATCACTCCTGATGAAAGAGCTATCAGATCTGACTTGATAATCTTTTCCAAAGCTTAAGAGACCTAGGAATCTAGTGGATCAGACTTCCAATCCAACACCAAAAACTTCGGATCTCACAGCTCATTCCATGCCATTACAAGGACCAAGGAGTCTGAATGGAGAGATAAGTCAGCAAGTAAAGGAGAGTATTATTGCTGAAATTGAATTCATCCTTAAGTCTTGGTGAGTACCTTCACTACGTAGACCCTGTTTTTCACAAAATCTCACCAAATCGACACTGATGTATAGACTGTATTTATATAACATATATTATGGACAGAAGTAAGTTAAACATTTAAAAAGAGAGCTGGGTGCACAAGACCCAGGATAAAAAAGTGCCCAATGCTGATAGGCACACTGGTGTCAGGACTGGAAAAGATGACAGTGTAGAATCCTCAAATTATGGAAACATTCCTACAATGGGGTCAGTCCAGGCCTGGGAGAGGGTGGCCTCCCTGTTGTAGAAGGAAGTAGTAGTTCACAAAAATCACAAAAACTGATAGGCCAAAGAAGAACCATAAAGACGATAAAGTGGACTATTGAGGATAAGAAAGAAATTATGTATTGTTACTGTTATACAAAAAGCATAGAATTTCCAGACACAAGATATACAAAACAATTACATCCTCTATCAACAGGCTTTACAACAAAAGGAAGAAACTGTTGTCCAAGGGTAAAAGGGACCAAATTCCAAATTGGAAAATCTCCCTCTTTAGCCTCAACAAGCAAATTAGATCACTATTGAAAACCTCCAAGGTCAATTATGAATTGAAACTAGCCTCCATAACAAAGGGAGACCGTGAAGTTGTCTTCAGTTACTTCAGGAATCCATGGCAAAGCCCAAGTTTTTTTCCAAAGTAGTACTTAACAGTATCACTCATCCTGTTGACTTAGTCAACTTGCTAACAGATAGGTTCAGCTCAAACTTCACCCCCTGCCCCTCCCAAAGGCTCTTTTGACATCCTTGATTCATGTCCCGCACCTCACATCTCCATAAATCAAGTGTTACAAGCCCTATCCAAGGCAAAGAACACAGCTTCCATAGGGCCTGATAGTATCCCAGGACGTATTCTGCACCATCTTCAGCAAGAACTGGCTTTGCCATTGAGCACCCTATTCAACCACAGCCTAAGTACTAGCTTCATTCCAGCAGAGTGGAGAACTGCCATTGTCATCCCCTTGCACAATGGTGGTGCCACTACTGACCCTGGAAACTATCGCCCCATTAGCTTGACAAGTCTGATCTGTAAATCCATGGAGCATATTATGGATCTCATAAACAACAACGTAGGCAATCTCCAAGCACTTGATCCCACTCAGTTCAGATTTGTCAAGGGCAGATCTTGCCTGTTGAACCTGGTTGACTTCTTTGAGACTGTCACCAAGGCCCAGGATGAGAGAAAGTCAGTACATGTAGTGTACCTTGACTTGGCCAAGGCCTTTGACACAATCCCCCATTTGGACATCATCAAAAAGCTAACACAGCTTGACATAAATCCCTATCTCATCAGGTGGGTGGCCAACTGGCTCACTGACAGGACCCTCAAAGTCAAAATAGGCACCTCCACCTCTGATAGCAGACCTATCACTAGTGATGTTCCCCAGGGATCTGCCCTGGGACCCCTACTGTTTGGCATCTATTTCTCAGAGGTCCAGGCAAAGACAAAAGGCCTGTGACTGTAAGTTGGGTGCTGTCATTGACTCCCCAAATGATGTTAACATACTGCAAGAGGGTCTGACAGCAACTAATGACTGGTTCCAAAGTCATGGCCTCAAGCTAAATGCAAAAAAAATGTATCATCATACCATTCTGCAAAAACACGACCCCTATTGATTACCACATCAACGGCAACTCCCTAAGTACACAACCTGTGGTGAGAGACCTGGGCACTCAGGTTGATAACAACTTCACATTCAATCATCATGTAGCGGCAGTGGTCAGAAAAGCCTTTTACTTGGTTCATCTCATAAGTAAAGGGATTGCATCCAGAAAAAAGGAGGCTATTACCTCTCTGTACTCTTCCCTTATTAAAGCAATAATTAAGTATAATGCCCCGTTTGGGATGTACCTCTCCAAACATGTGCACCAACTGGAAAGGCCATTGAAATGCCTCACAAAGAGAATCCATGGCCTCCAACACTTGTCCTATGCAGGCAGGCTCAAATCACTATCACTCTGCTCAGTATTGTACAAATTGTTCAGGGGTGGTCTTTGTCTCGCCTACAAGGCAATCTCTGAACCTGCCATACTACAGATGCTCCATATCCATAAGTCTAACTCGTCATGCACTACCCGCTCAAAAGGCGACATCAACAAAACCTGCTGGAGAGACAGGTTTGTCTCCCAGAGGCTGTCCTGACTCTGGAATCAACTTCCCATACACGTCAAACAGAGCACCTCGCTGACCCTCTTCAAGTGCAGCCTTGATGAGTGGATGGGAAACCACAAATTTGTCCCAGGGGTTCCACGTGTATCCCTCATTGACAGGGGTGACAGGTGCTGACTGAGCTTTCTTCCTGGGGATAAACTCTTGGCTAGGCTTGGAAGGGCCCCAGGGCCATTAACCTAGTAACCTCCTATGATCGTATCATTAAGAGAGAAATTAGAGAAAAGTAAAATACTTCCACAAGAAAAACTGTCAGAAGCTTCAAATAAAAAATTTCGTTCATTAATACAACAGATTTGTGAAAAACAGTATATAGAGCAAGACATTTTGATCTGTTTGGAAAAAGAAGCATCTGAGGAAGTGCGAAAATATAAACAACAAAACGTAGAGATTTTTTTGAAACATATAAAAAAGAAATATATGGACATGGGAAAGAAAGAGAGATTTGAGACTGTGCAATATTTATGCAAAGGAGAAAGCCAAATTAATCAATATAAAGAAGGTAGCCCCAAAGATATTTGAAGAGAGATACAGGCAAAGGCATCCAGATGTGGAAAATTTCACAATGAAAAAAAATATATTACAAAGAGGGAATGTGGAAAAGAAGATTAGTAAAGCAGAAGTTAAGAAAATAGAAATTTAAGTTATGGAGTGCCTGCAAAGTGAAGGATTTATTGTAGAAGGTCTAACACAGGTTACATCACAGCATGATGGAGTGAGTCCCCAAAGTAAGGAGAAGCAGGAAGATCAGGAAATATCTGAAGAAGAAATATGGACGTGGGAAAGAAAAAGAGATTTATTGTGGTGTAATATTTATGCAAAGGAGAAAGCAAAACTAACCAATATAAAAACAGCAGCACCAAAGATATCTGAAGAGAAATATAGGCATAGGAATCTAAACATGGAAAACTCTACAATGCAAAAAAGAAGACAGAGGAAAAGTAGAAAAATAGATTAGTAATGGATAAGTTAAAGAAATAGAAACTGAGGTTATGGAGTACCTGCAAAGTGAAGGATTCAGTGTAGAAAATCTAATTCAGAAAGCACCACAATAGGATAGAACAATGGGTATCAAAATTAAGGGGAAACTAGTGGAACAGGAAGCAGTTGGTCAGGTGCCATATGAAGATATTTTGGAGCCTTCCACTGGAAACCAGTATAAACTTTCACTTAAAGCTAGACATCAAGGGAAGGAAGAGGAAACTGTGGAAACTCTGATGCAGTCAATGTTGAGGAGTGATAGGCCGGTGAGTTCCCATATGACAGAGCAACAGCTGGAACAGGATGAAATTGAAGATAATGTGCCACAGAAAGATGCTATAGCACTTTCTATAGAATGCCCGTAGGAAATGGAAAACAAAAAATGTCCCCTCTGTTTAGAAGAAAATGAGCTAAGAGAAGAGTTGCTTGATTTAATAGACATAGATAGACATTAAGATCAATGAAAGAAGTAGACTGCAGAAGGTCAGTAAAACCCAAAAGTCAGAAGTTTGATAAAACAAATAAACACAGTTATTAGGACTGTCCATAGAGATCCATGTGATATAACAGAATTAAACAGGGTATATTACTGTGCTGCTAAATTGATAACTGATAAAATTCTACCACAAGAGCACAGGGTAATGAGGGAAAGGAAGGGGAGAAATCTAATACCATCATGGAAGTATTGAATAGAGAAAACTATAAAGCAGTTAAGACAAGAAGTGTCACTGTTAGAAGAATATAGAAGAGGGAACAGATCAACAAAAATACTAAGAAAGATAAACATGATAAAAGCAATGCGCAGTATTAGAACAGACCAGGATCTATCATGTACTATCGCAAATAACAAATTAAAAATCTCAGCACAGACGGAAAAACTTAGAAGATACACAGATAAATATAAAGGAAAAATACAAAATAAGCAATTTATTGATGACCCAAAAAAAGTTTTATAGAGAATTAGGAAACAAGGTAAAAGGAATTGAAATACCGCCAAATAGGTACATTTTGGGGAAGTATCTATGAAGATCCTGTGGAATATAACAAAGATGCTAAATGGATAGCAGAAGTAAAAGAAAGAATAAGAAGTTTAAAGGTACAGGATAGGAAATGGGATGAAGTAACAGCCAAAGAGATTGAAATAAAGTTAAGAAAAGCCTCTAATCAGAAACCCCAGGCCCAGATGCAGTACCTAACTTTTAGTTAAAAGTATTAACATCTTTGCACAAAGATTTAGCCATGAGTAAAAACTATTTATATGTGCACCCTGAACAGACACCAACCTGGCTAACAACAGGAAAAACAATGCTCCTGCTTAAGAGTGAACTTGCAAGCTACCCTAAAAATTATAGACCAACAATTTGCCTTCTGACGACGTATAAACTATACACGGAATTGATGCCGACAAAGTTTATAGTCATTTAGAAGAAAACTCAGTTATGGCAATAAACGAATGTCATATGGAACAAAGGATCATTGTAAAAGTCATAGTGGAGAACTGTAAAAAGGGGAATAATCTAAGTATGTCATGAACTGACTACAAAAAAAGCATTTGATAGTATCCCACATTCATGGATAAAAGAATGCTTAAAAACATATAAGATACACCCTACACTGACTACACTACAGTGACCATGAAACAGTGGCAGACCAGTTTGCAATTAAGCCATGATAAAGGACAAATTATTATCCCAGGGATAAAAATTCAAAGGGGGACATTCCAGGGTGACTCTCTGTCATTGCTGCTATTCTGTCTTGCCCTTAACCCATTAAGCTGTCTACTTTACAGCTTAGGCCATGGCTATAATTTGGCTCCTAGAAAACAACAAAGTGTAAAGACTTTTCATCTCCTCTTTGTCAATGATTTAAAACTGTATAGCTCATCAGATGAGGAACTGAAAGCACAACTGCAAGTTGTCAGAACTTTTTTAGATGATTTGGTCTTGATAAAAGTGCAAAAGCAATCTTTAAAGCAGGAAAACTGCAACACCAGGAAAACATCAGTTTGGGACAAGACTATGATATAAAAGAACTTGAGCAAGAAGGCATGTATAAATATTTGGGAACTGATAAAGGATTAACAATAAAACATGAACAAATGCGAACAAAACCTAGTAAGGAATAATTTAGACTTAAAATTAATCCTGAAAACAGCAGTGGCATCTAGGAACAAAATCCAAGCTATAAACCAATTTGCTATTCCTATCCTAACTTACAGTTTTGGAGTGACTGACTGGCCCCAAAACATGTTGGATAGATTAGATAGGAAAACAAGAAGGATGCTTCATGCTAACCAAATGATTTATAAAAATCATTGCATACCAAGATTATATATTCCCCATTCTGAAGGAGGGATGGATGTCCTTTAAACTGATTACATGTATAGATCTACAATAATGGGTCTTATAAAAAGGAATCTACAGTCACATTTAGATATGTTATCAATGCATGTAACTCAATACGAAATGCAGGAGTCATTACTGGGCACATTGAAGGTGCTGCAAAGAGCACTTCTGGCTGACATCAAAGATTAAAACAGTACTAATTTCATGAACTTTAATCGTATTTTAACTTAGGAATGGGGTCCGTTTCTGTCATGGTATTAGAAACCCAAAAGATTATTTATTATTATTTAAAAATTAAAAGTGGGAGAGACCAGATACTCACCCTCAGTGGATCCTGTTCCATCTAGAGTCCCTTCTCCATTTTTGGAAGACCTAGTTCTCCGTCCCTCATGTCCACTCGCTCTTTCAGGAACCCTACAGAAGAAGATGTGGAGAGATTATTGAGAGTGTTTTTCTTGGTGCAGAATGTGTCAAGTGTTTCATTGGCTCCTACCCTTTTGGGTCAGAAGATCCGACCTTCCACCACTCCCCCTGTGCAAGTTCCTCCCATCTCTATACTCGGTCTTGTAGATACTGGATCCGAGTCATCCGGATTCTTCTGCATCAGATCCAAGAGTATCTTTATTCTCAGATCCAAAGATTATTCTGAGCTGTTTGGTAACATTGGATCCAGAGAGCTGTTGAAGCCAGAGCTACCCTGTCGGGTCCAGGGTGTCACAGTTGACTCCAAAGTTCTGTTAGTCATCTCTGCACCTCGGAAGGGACTTTGGTCCAGAGGCTTGCCCTTATGGATTCGGGATCTTGTTCCTTTCTGGGGGGATGTGCCTTTGAGGTGATGGAGAGAGCCTTGTCGGCATCCTTGCAAAGATGGTTCCCTTCCCCTCAGATCCTCAGTCTACAGACTTGCCAACTCTTCGCTTAGAGTCTCATGTACCATCTCCACAGGGATAGCTGATACAGAAACCCCAGGCTTCCCAGCAGGTATTTTCCACCTCTTCTGATACCTCCCCAGAGCACCCCACTGAGGAGGTCCCTAAGAACAGACTGTGCAAGATGAAGCACAGACTGCCCCAAGGAGTCAGTCACTGAAGACACAGACTTTGATGAAGGTGAAGGTCCCCAAAGTCACCTCCTGAAGATGTTCAGTTTGGAGACATTCTTGAAATCCTGAAACAGAGAGGTGGCTAGAAGTTCAGCAACCCTTCATCGAAGGAGTATGTGCTCCTGGAGGCATTTGGTACTGGACTATCCACCTCCTGGGTGACTGTGGCTGCCAATGATCTCATAGATTTGATCTCACATTGGGCTAGAATTCCCTGGGCATCACTGAATTAATCCCCTGGAGACCAGACAAAATTTTACAGCAGCAGAAAACAGACAGTTTTGGACAACAGGAGTGCCTGTTGATGCCATGGTCATGGTGGCGGCCACAAAAATGGAGCTGTCCAAAGAAAGTTCCTGTGTTCATCATCCAAACAAGGAGTATCAGTTGATGGACAGGTTTGGGAAATGCGGCTATGCTTCAGTGACCTTTGCCTTAAGGTCTCTGAACTGTTTGTTACATTTCACTAGGTTACAGAGAGACCTAGTAAAGGAACTCTCTGATACCCTTTCAGGATCTGTTTCTGAAGAGGTACAGGCATCTGTTGCTTCTCAGTTGGCTACCCTGCAATCAGTCTCCAGTTCTTCCATGAAGTTAATTTAGCATGAGGCTGAAGGAACTTGAAGGGCAGCGGGTTCTGGCGTTTCCATAAGGAGACATACCTGGATGTGCTTATGTGATTTTGTGGAGCCCTTCAAGTCTTCATTCTTCAGTACCCCCTTTGAAGAAACATCTTTGTGTGGCCCCAAAGTTAAGGACACTTTATCTAGGTGTGAAAAGGATGGAAAGACCTTGTCTGCCATGAGCCTACATTTTTCCTTGCCTCAAAGATCCTGCTCCAGGAATCAACGAGGTACCGGAAAAAATGTGATTCAAAAAGTCCAGGGTCCTTTCCAGGACCCATGTGGAGGAGGTTCCCCAGCGGTAGGGGGTCTACAGTGGTAGACTCAACCCTCCCAGCAAAGATAGCCTTCAGAACCAAGGGTCTAGAGAGTCCTTTTTTGATAGACCTTTCCAGCACTCCTGAAAAGAGGCCCGATTGTCTCCCTCTGGAGGCAGTCAGGGGTCAATTATCCCTGCACCAGAGAGCTTGGCTAGAGATAACAACAGATACATGGGTGCAGAGAATCATTTCCAGAGGTTACATAATACCCTTGTTCCTTTCTCCTGCAGTCTCAAGAAAAATCCCCGATGTTCCACCCAGTCAGAGGGAACAAACAGCACTTCAAATACAAAAGCTGCTAGAAAAGAGAGTCATCCAACAGGTCCCACCAGACCAGATAGAATCCGGAACTTACTCAAGATTCTTTTTAGTACCAAATAAAACAGGGGAGTGGAAACCAGTCTTGGCTCTCAGCATCTTGAACAAATCAGTTTGAAGCACCAGGTTTCAGATCGTCTTGGTCTGGTCATTTCTGGGTAAGGATGACTGGATGTGCTCAGTAGATCTTCAGGACACGTGCTAGCACATAACACTGAACAAGCTGTCCAGAAGGTATTTACACTTCAGGCTGGGTGCTAATCATTACCAATTGAGACTTCTGCCCTTTGGCCTCATCACAACCCCCATGGTATTTATTTATAATTTTACTTTTGTTAACTGGGAAAGTCCAACTGGACGCAGGTCCTTTTTCAGTGGAGGCCCGGGGAGAAAAGCTCCAGGTACAGTACAGGTTAGGATTTCATTACATCTATGAATACAATCCAGCATTCAATAGTCAAAACAATACAATCCAGCATGCAATAGTCAAATATTAACATCATGTTAACAGTAATATATACAAATATATTATAGACTCACTTCAGCATGTGGTAGGCAGAGTTTTACATTTTTGGTAGTTCAGTTCAGCATGTGGTAGGCAGAGTTTTACATTTTTGGTAATAGGTTTATAAGCAGTACAATGTCAGATATTAACGTCTTGCTATTAGGACTATATACAAGTTTGTTTCAGAGTATATAGCCGCGGTGGTGCAGCGGTAGCGTTGTTACCTCACAGCAAGAGGTTCTCCCGTTTGATTCTAGGCTGGAGTGCCTGAGTGCCTTCTGTGTGGAGTTTGCATGTTCTCCTCGTGGAAAGAGTGGCATTCCGAAAGACCTGCGTGAATGGGCATGCCTTAGTTGAAGGTTGGGCGTCGAGCTGGCAACTCAGCACCGTGAAAATCTACTGCCAATCATTAGCGGACCGGAGTTCCGCTGTGGCAACCCCTAACCGGGAAAAGCCAAAAGACAACAACAAGTTTGTTTCACAGTCATTTCAGCATATCGCTGGCAGATTTTTACAATCTCTCATAGTACGTATATCTGCAGCACATTGAGATATTGAGAGTAGTACAGTACTGGGAAAACCAGTACAACAGTTTTTTGTAGCAGTGGTGGATGTACGTTGTATATCCAGTCGTTTGACGGTTTAGAAGTAACATGGTATCTGAGAGAAAAGGAACAAGATGCTTAAGTAGGAGTACATTCAGAAAAGTCTGTGTGCTTGGGGTAGACAGGTCTAACTTGCATAACTAGAGGTAGTAATAGGTGATTAAAAGCAGATGCATTCATGCATTTAGTAACAGTGCAGTGGGTTGGTTTAACTTGGGGTGACAGGAGCAGAGCCAGTTGTTTGCATAGTGGCTTTTGAGGAGTTTTTTAAATTGGAGGGGAGAGCTTGTAGCAGTGATGTGATTTGGGAGTTGATTCCAAGCTTTGGCTATGGTGCAGGCAAAGAGAGACTTACCTGTATCATTTTTACGTTTGATGACATTTAAAAGGTTTTGGCTACTGGATCTTAAGGTTCTGGTGGTTGTGTAGGGCTGAATAAGTTGCTGTAGTGATGGGATTTTGTCAGGCAGGTAGTACAGTTTGTGTGTTGTATAGAGTTGCTGAAGTATCAGCTGTTGAGGCAGCTCAAGCCAGCTGAGTTGCTTAAGGGCAAGACAGTGATGGTATTTATGAGAGGCCTCAGTAGCGAACTTGGCAATCTTGTTGTAACAAGATTCCATTTTGGAGAGTTCGGAGTGGCGGAGATTTGTTATAGGGGTGGCATACAGTAGGACGGATAAGAGATGGGTCCTTGCAGTTGTGGATTTGGTCTCCTTGGTCAAGAATTGTTTGCTTCTATAAAGGAGACACCATTTTTTGTTTACCTTCTTGATTGTTTGGGCTATGTGAAGGTCAAATCTGAGGTTGTTGTTGATAATTACCCCTAGCAGTTTTGTGTGTGTATTTGGAGTGATTGTGATGTTATCTTTGGGGACTATAGTTAGATCATTGCATTGCTGAGGTGGTCTACCAGGGCCAAATATGATTAGGTTGTTTTTTTGGGGGATTAAGAAGGAGATTAAGAAGGAGCTGGTGAACCATGTTTCTGCTAAGGTGACATTTTGTTGAGTTATGGTTTGTAGTTCATTCATATTTGGGGCAGCACATGTAATGGTGGTGTCGTCTGCATACTGTACTACATTGGCAGAGACTGAGGATGCTGCTATCTGCTTTGTGAATAGGGAGAACAGTAAAGGACCAAGAATGAATCCTTAAGGGACACCAATGGAGACTGGTAAAAGGGAGGACAATTGCTTTTGCCATAGCACTGCTTGTTGCCAACCTGATAGGTAGTTACTAAACCATGATATAGTGGAAGAGTGGATATTAAGGGTAGCTAGTGTTTCCAGAAGCCTGCAATGGTTTACCATATCAAAGGCTTTGGATAAGTCTAGAAATATGGTGGATACTAATAGTCCCTTGTTTCTGTGGTGATTGAATAAGTTGGTAAAGGACAGTAGTGCGGTGGTGGTGCTCTGGGAGGGTGTAAAGCCGTGCTGAGAATGGGATAGAAGCTTGTTTGTTAGGAGGTATTGCATTAGTTGAGAGTGAACTATTCTCTCCAATATTTTTGATAAAGGTGAGAGAATTGCTGTTGGCTAGTAGTTGGTTAGCTCTCAGGATTTGCATCCCTTGTGGAGTGGAATTATGTGTGATACTTTCCACAAGGTGGGTACTGTGGATTCTGTTATGGACCTATTTATGAGGATGGATATGAGGTAGGCTATGGCATCAGCTGTTATCTGAAGGAAGTCAGCAGGGAGTTTGTCTACAGCTAGTGTGGTTGGTTTAATTTTTTTCAGGAGTCTGGTAATAGTCTTAGTGGACACGGGGTAGGGAAAAGTTAGGGGAGTTGTTTAGTTCTATGGAGTGGGTGGGGCTGGGATTTGTTATAGCGTTGCTGGTACTATTTTGGGTGTTGGCTAGAGTTTGGATTGTTTCAGTAAAGTATCTATTGAAATGTGTTGGGATGTTGTTGTGGTTGTTTGGCAGTTTGGGGGTAGGAGTGGTTGCTTTTCCAGGGTACAGTAAACTATTTATTGTGGACTAGAATTTCTGAGGGTTATTAGCAAATTTGTCTTGCCTGGTTTTATAATAATGGGCTTTGACTAGCTTTATGTGTTTTTTTGTCTTTCTTGTGGAATTCTAGGTATTCTTGTTTCATGGAAGAGGTTTTGTGTTTATGAAATTGAATCCAGGCTTTGTCCCTAGTTTTCATTATTGTTTTTGTCTCTTTTGTTAGCCAATGTGCGTAATTAGTTTTGACTCTAATGCTTCTGGGTGGTGTATGTTCATTTAGGGCTTTAAGGAGGGCTGCGTTAAAGTATTGCACAGCTTTGTCTAGAGGCAGGTGAGTAAGGGGAGTCCAGTTAATGAATTTTAGAGCATTAAGTAGGTTATTAGCTATGAAGTTATTTTTGTTCCGTATTGTTTTTAGAGTGGGGGAGTGGTATGGTGTGATCTATTCCTAATCAGGTAGGTTACTTGGTGGTCACCTAGACTGTCTGGGAGACAGCCTGCATGTTGTATGAGACTGGGGTTTGATACCAGTATCCAGTCTAAGATGGACTGTCATTGGGATGTCTTATCAATTCTTGTGAGATGAGAAATAATTTGGGTAAAGCCATGTAGGTTGAATATGGGTGGAGGGATTGTAACTAGTGCATTCAGCCCAGTCTATAGTAAAGTCTCTGAGTAGTATGGTTTCCCGTGGGAGGGAGGTAGACTTCCAGAATAGCAGGTTTTCCAGTGTAGCAATGTTATTGCCTGGTGGAATGTAGCCGCCTGCAATAATTAGGTCTTTCCTGGAATTTAGTTTTAGTTTAGCAAATATTACTTCAATATCTTTTGTTTCATGGGTGTTACATTCAAATTGTTCCATAGTAAGATGATTTTGGAAGACTATGGCTACTCCTCCACCTTGTTTCCCTATTCTATCATTACGTATGATATTTATATCCAGATGGAGTGATCTCATTGCTGTGGTGTTGTGGCTTAAGCCAGGTTTCTGTCAACACCACTGTCTCTTGTTTGTAAAAGGCTAGGAAGGCATGTATGTCTTGAATTTTTTTGAGTATGCTTCTCGAATTTAAGTTTAACAGGAGGAGAGAAGAGGTAGACCTTTTTATTAGAGCCTCTGTCTGATTTACATTCGTTATGCTTGATAAGTTGGGACCTGGATTAGGGTGTATATCTCCACAGCAGGTGAGATTTTGGAGTAGGTGGAGGTAGAGTCTATTACGTTTGTATAGTATTCTAATTATTTTCTGGGAGGAGTGGGGGCTAGTTTTATAAGTTGGTTTGTTATAAGAGTATAAAGGAGTTTGGGAGGAGGAGAGGTCAGATGGTGATATAGGGAAGTGTATTAGTTTGATGATAGTGGTTGTGAAATCTGTTTGCCACTGAGTTGTGTTTCTCATATAAAGCTCAGTGTGGTAAGAGGTTAGGATGGAGAGGAGAAGTAGAGAGAGGGAGGTTATTAGGTACATTGCAAGTTTTGGAGGTTGGGTATGTTGTGGGGGTTGCATGGTTTAAGTTTGTGTAGAGTGGGTTATAAGTGGGTGTAGAGAGTATAGGAGGGTAGGAGTAGTATATATAGCTATTGTGGTAGAGAGGAGGTAAAGGGTGAACTGATTGGGGTGTGGTGAGTTGTATATGGGAGATGGTTGGGTGGGCGGGACTAGTAATTTGTGGAGGGTGTGGCTAGTAACTATAAGTCTAATTGTTATGGGGTGGGTGGGAATGCGAGTAGGGTAGAGGAGCGGAGTGAGCGGAGAAGCACAGTCTAAGGAATCAGCAGCCATAGTCAAGGAAAGCAATCAGTGGGAATAGTAGGGGAATGCAACAGAAGAGAGATCTGAGCTTTAGTGTTTATTGGGTTACTGTTACAGTAATGGTCAGCTTGGGTTCTTTAGCACAAATCTATGGGTGGGATGTTAAGAGACCAAGCTAGGAGCTAGGCTAGAGAGGTGGGTATAGAGAGACTGGTAGGGAAAGGAGTGGTAGGGACTGATGAGTCTAGTTGAGAGCTGTGTGAGTGAAGGAAGGGTAATTCAAGCTGACTGCTAGGGAGTGATGCAGGTTTGAGGGTCAGCTATTAATGAAGATGGGTGAGCAAGGGAAGAGGTAGCCAAGAGGAAGGCTAGGTAGCTGCAATAGAGTTGTTTAAAGGCTAAGGTATGAGAGTTAGAGGGAAGGAGATCAGTTTAATGGCCAGAGAGAACCCAGGTAAGGGGGGACACAGTGATGTTGTTGATGCTGACCATGAACAATCCTTTAACAAGGCTCGCAGAAGGCAAAAACAGGACAGGATAACTTATGCTTGTTATATCACATACGTTGTTTAGGGACTGCACTATTGCTGGAGATGATATCTTCTGGTGAAGCAGCACACCTAAAGGGTGTGTGAGACCTTCAGCTTTTACAGGGGTTTATATAAGCCTGATTTAAGAGGCAGGGACGTTGTTCAGGGACTGCACTGTTGCTGGAGATGATGTCCTCTGGTGAAGCAGCACACCTAAAGGGTGTGTGAGACCTTCAGCTTTTGCAGGGGTTTATATAAGCCTGATTTAAGAGGCAGGGACATTGTTCAGGGACTGCACTGTTGCTGGAGATGATGTCTTCTGGTGAAGCAGCACACCTAAAGGGTGTGTGAGACCTTCAGCTTTTGCAGGGGTTTATATAAGCCTGATTTAAGAGGCAGGGATGTTGTTCAGGGACTGCACTGTTGCTGGAGATGATGTCTTCTGGTGAAGCAGCACACCTAAAGGGTATTCACGAAATGTATGGCAGTAGTGACAGCTCACTTGAGACTGCAGGTATTCTGGGTGTTTCCATATCTAAACGACTGGCTCATTACCACCCCAACCAGGCATTAACTAATAGAGACAAGAAATCAGGTTCTTCAGACATGCTGTTATCTGGGGATAACTATAAACTATGAAAAATCTCATTTGGAACCTGCTCAGAAGTTGGGAGTTTCTGGGAGCATTGTCCAACACAAAGTCAATGATAGCTTCAATGCTTCCTCTAAGAGTTCAGACCATAAGAACACAGGTTGGGAAAATAAACTGCAGTACCAAAGTTTTTGCCTGCTTTGCTCTTCAAGCAATGGGATATGTGGCAGCAGCAATAACTCTAGTACCCTTAGCTAGATTTTACATGAGAATTCTACAATGGATGTTAGCCACACAGTGGTAACACTTTACCAATCAATGTCAACCCCAATACATATTACACAGATTTACAAGAAAGATCTCAGGTGGATGATTCAATCAGAACAGCTCTTACAAGGCCTTCTGTTCATTCCCCCTCAACCCAAGGCCATAGCAACCACAGACGCTTCCCAGTTGTTGGGGGCATTACCTGGGGAAGATAGTCCAAGGCACTTGACCCCCCCCCCCCAAAGCAACCAATTTGCATATCAATGTTCGAGAGATGAGAGCTGTGCTTTTAGTGTTGCAGGCCTTTCAAAAGCTCTCCCCTTGGGGACAATTGCTATTTAAATGGACAATATGTCAATACTTTGGTACATCAACAAACAGGGAGGAACCAAATCTTAACCCTTGTATCAAGAAGCACTCAGAGTATGGCAGTGGGCGATCTCATCCAACTGCTTTCTGATAGCAATGCACATTCCAAGGAAGTCCAGTGTGATAGCAGGCAAGCTTAGCAGGTGCATTCTTCTAACTCACAAATGGTCTGTCAACCAAAATGTGGCAGTTATGATTTTTCTTCAGTGGGCCAGCCTTGCTGCGATCTTTTCACTTCTCCCATAAACAACAAGTGCAGCAGCTACTTTGCCCTGTTCCCCCCATAGGGTGAGTCACCGAGGGATGCTCTACTTCATGATTGGCCTCCCCAACCTTCTTTATGCCTACCCACCAATCCCGCTAATATCCAAGTTTCTGCAGAAAACTGTCATGTTGAAGAGAAAAGTTATCCTCATTGCACCTTTCTGGCCTCAACAGATTTGGTTACCCTTCCTTTGGCCTCACTTACTGCACCAACCATGTATTCTGGATCTGACTCCAGACGTCCTGTCTCACCCAATGGGAATGATTCATACAGACTTATCGAACCTCAGGCTGACCGTTTGGATTCTCCAATTCCATTAGTAGCCATATAATTTATGCTGTCTTCTCCAGTCTGTCAGATACTTTGATCTTCACATAAACCATCAACACATAAACTCTACTCCAGTAAATGGAGAAAATTTGCTTACAGGGCCCACAAGAATAACATTGATCCATTTTCAGCCCCTTTGCATACTATTCTTGAATTCTTAGGCGTACTATTTAAAGATGGAACGTACTCCTCCAGAGTGAATGTCCAGCTAGCAGCAATCTCAAATTGTCACACAGGATTTGAAGGTGTTTCTGTTGCCGCCCATAGACTATACAAAACCTTTTTGCTAGATACCCTTCTTCTAAGACCTCTCTTTAGAGTCCCTACTCCCCCATGGGATATTAATCTATTCTTGCAGCAACTTACTCAACCTCCCTTTCACCCAGCAGCAAAATGTGAACTAAAGTATCTCTGTTGGAAAACAATTTTTCTAGTAGCTATTAGTTCTGCTAGAAGAATTTTAGAGATTCAGGCCTAGTCTTCTAAACCGCCTTATTTGGTCTTTCACAAAGACAGAGTCCCTTTAAGAACTAATACTTCCTTTCTCCCTAAAGTGGTTTCAGAGTTTAATATTAATCAAGCCATCATCAATTTGCTGGTATTTTTCCCAAGATTTTCTAACAAAGGTGAAAACACATTGCATTTATTGGATGTCCACAGGCAATTACGTGGCAATTACGTTTTTGTATACACAGAACACAAAATATCAGGAAGACTGACCAGTTATTTGTCTCCTTTTTCTGACATAAAACTAGGAACCTGCTGCCAAAATTGCTCTGTCCAGATGGCTTATGGATTGTATTTCTTACATATACAACAAATTGGTAATTACTTTATCAAAACCATTACAAGATGATTCCACTAGAGCCATGGCTATGTCATCACTCTTCCAATCTAGAACTTCCATGGA
The DNA here is from genome assembly GCF_019279795.1 of Protopterus annectens. Taxonomy (NCBI): domain Eukaryota; kingdom Metazoa; phylum Chordata; order Ceratodontiformes; family Protopteridae; genus Protopterus; species Protopterus annectens. The sequence continues at coordinate 361,090,291 of NC_056731.1, read as the reverse complement.
TGACATTTGTGCAGCAGCTACTTGGGCTACTCCCCACACATCTGTTACTTATTACACATTGGATATGATCTCCAGGAGTAGAGCATCATTTGGGTAAATGGTTCTCAGGAATATCCTTCTTTGTGTCCACCCAGTGGACTAGGGACTTTGTCCAATAAGTTGAGGACAGAATGAAAATTGACAACATCAGATAACAAAGTTATGTACTCACCATAACGTTTCATCTTTGTTGTCCATTTTTATTCTTTATTAACCCCCCCCCCACCAATCCCTGCCCTGTAGTCTCTTGAAGAAGTAAGTGTTTTTCTAATTATGCCTCTTCCTTGGAACATATCTCCAGCTATAGTGTCCTCTATATGTATTTCAATGGTTCTTTCTGTTGATATTGGCAAACAAGATCTGAGCTACTTGGGGTGGTCCATTGTGGGTAAGGGAGTAACTCGAGAGTTTTTTGGTTGTCATGAGCTTTTGCAACAGCCAATTCAGATCCAAGAGAATGGATCCAAACCCATAAGTTCAGGAAGAATGAAAATGGACAACACAGATCGAACGTTATGGTGAGTACATAACTTCTTTTCTGGTGCTGCTGCTGCAGGGTTGTTTTAGTCCCTGCAAGAAAAGGGTAAGGCCTTACAAAAATTGAAGCATATTTTTGTTTCACCTGCTCCCAAGTTTCAGAGGAATTATCTGAACAAGCCTGCCTTTGTCCATAGACAATCTTGACCTCCCCTCAAGGGTAAAAAGTATGGTAAGAAAGCTCCCCCTGCTAAGGCTACCCAGACTCCTTCTACTCAGTAGCCTTCTTTTCCTGACTAACCAGGTGCTGTCTGTCTATCTGGTTCTTCTCAGTGACATTCCACTTTTCCTGCATCTTTCCCTGTCCCTTCCTATTTGGATGAATGTAACCCAAGGCTCATGGGTTCTTTCCATAATTTGCCAGGGTTATTACATGGTTTGGAAATCTCTTCCCGTCTTTTTGGGCATTCCTCAACCTCTTCAGGAACAGCTGCCCTTTTTTCTAGAGGAAGTTCAGGGACTATTGGCTCAAGGAACAATTCAAGAAGATGTTCTTCATATTTCACTCTTGCAGTCCTCACATTTGGATTATCCCTGCCAGGGTAGCCCTCGGCCAGCCCAAATACCATAGGCTTAGTATTTCTGTGTCGGTGGCTGTCGCTTCAGGACTGACGTCAGGTCATCAGTAGTATAAAGTGAGGCAGACGATGCCATTACATCAGTCTTTCTTGCAGCAGAGCCCAAAGCAGAAGCAGTTCGCATGAGTACCGGTCGGCCACTACCTGAGTTTCATCTTCCGAACTGAAGCTGAAGTCTTCTAAAGCCAAGTACCCCATTGGGGATCTTTTTTTCTTGCACTAACTGATGTCAGAAAAAGTTAACAATCATCTTACCTGTGGAAAGCAAATACCACACCGAGACTTTCATTCTTACTGCGTCACTTGCTTAGGCCGAGACCACAACGTCCCCCGCTGTCACTTTTGTGCTTTGTTCAATGCCAGAACTGTACATCGTCGGGCTCTTATTGTAGCTAGATATTTTTGCTTACAGTCCTCAAATTCCGATATGGCTTTAGTAAGCCATCTGACAGCAAATCTTCCAAAAAAATGTAAGGATAAAGACAGAGACAGACTGCACAGGTCCAAGCCTACTGACGACGCTTCTGTTAAGCTAGTCGTCAGTTCTCTGGTCCTCAGTGAGGCACTTTCGCAGCCCCTGATGCCCGCTTCTGTGGATTTTTAGGCTGCTACCGAGACCCTTTTGGAGTCCAGTATGCTGCAAAACTCTACTTCAACTAAGGATCCTGCGGTTGTCTCTCCCTTGGATGGGTCCAGAGCAGCTGAGCAGGCACCGGCTTCCAAGGAAGTACTTTGCACTACCGATTCTCGACACAAACTGACTTCTTTCCCGTCTACTGTTCTTTCAAAAATGACCGAGTTTCTAAGGCCCAGGGTATGAACCACACCCAAGAAACCGACAACCCACGCTCAGGCAGCTCAGTCTAAAAAGAGACTCAGGGAATCCTTAGATCTTCCACAGCACAGATCCTTGGCCATTCCCCCAATCCTGGATGTTGTGGACGATGTTTTCCTGGAATCCAGTTGAACTCCTGATACCCTACATCCTGCACCCAGAAAACCTGACAGGTATTAGAGTCCCTGACTCACACAAATTTCTTTTCAAAAATTCTACTGCTGACTGAGGTAATTTCTCAAGGGCCTAAAGGTATTAAAGCAACCTCTGCTAAGAATCCCACTCCCTCAGATAGAGATTCCCAAGCACTAGACAGATGGGGTAAAAAAGTATACACCTCAGCTACTCTTGCTATCAGAGCACTACATTGCCAGTTCCATATGCTAAAATTTCAGCTGCGTACCACAAAAAGTGTCTTCCTTTCTTGCTTGTGCAGAATCTAAAGAGTTACAAGAATTAATGCATTCTGCAAGTCAAGTAACTAAGCACACCTTATGCTGTGGATGTTCATCGTGTTACCCTGCTGCAGTCATCACACTTGGGTTATCCTCGTCAAGCATTCCCGCAGTCGGCCTGAATTCCAAAGTCTTGGTCCGGCGTCGGTTGCTGTCGCTTCTTCCCTGACGTCACTGTGCCAGGGGTATATAAGAGGCATCCGACGCCATTTTCTTCAGTCTTTCTTGCCGCGCGGTGCCCGAAGCAGAAGCAGTTCGCAAGTGCCGGTCGGCCGACACCTGAGATTTTCAAATCGAATTTCAGTCCGAAGTCTTCAAAGCTAAGTACCCCATTGGGGAACCTTTTCTTGCCTCAATCCGATGTCAGAAAAAGTTAACAATTGCATTTCTTGTGGGAAGCAAATACCTCATAAGGGCTTTCATTCTTATTGTGTACCTTGCCTAGGCCCAGACCACGACTTCACTGGTTGTCGGTTTTGTGCTAGGTTCAATAAGCGAACTGTAAAGTGACACTTTGATTTCGCATGACACTACTTCGGTAGGAAATTTAATTACACTATGCCGTCGGAGCAACCGACTACCGGCGTGCATAAAAAACGCAAAGATAAAGACAGGCAGCCTAGATCCAAGCCAGACTCCGAGGCCTCGGCTGGGCTGGTCGCCGGTTCTCCGGTTTTCAGTGAGCCGCCTACGCAGCCCCTGGCGACCGCAGAATTGCAACCCCAGACTGCTTCAGATTCTCAAGCAGAGAGTTCTAGGCCGACACAGATATTTTCTTTAGGCCCTACCGACAACATTGCAGAAGGAGAAGCCGATGCTGTGGAAACACCTTCGGTTACAGAAGGTGTCTTCAGACCGACTACTCTCAACATAAAATCTTATGCTAAGCTTAAGACTCCTCTAAAACCAAAAAAGACTGCACATCAGTCTCCAGTTCAAGGCCCCATGCCTAAGAAACAGATGCTTAAAATGGCTGAAGATTTGATTTCTTTAATCAGGGTTCCCAACCCCCCCAGACAAAAGGCCTAGACAAGAGGAGGATTATGCCTCCTCTGATCAAGTGTCTATTTCCTCAGGCTCCTCTGAGGAACAGGATTACTCCTTTCCCCCTTATGAAGATTCTGATGCTGAAGATTCCATTCCCTCAGCTTCTCCCCCTGAAGACTATTCCTTTGGGGAAACCTTACATACCATGAGGGAACATTTCCACTGGGAAGGTCAGGACTACTCCGATTCAAAGAAAAAGCTCCGAGAGTTTCTTTTACTCCCCCAGCACAGACCACTTGCTATTCCTCCAGTTTTAGACATTGTGGATGATGTTTACTCAGAATCTACTCTAAATCCTGATTCTCTGCCTCCTGCTCCAGCCAAACCAGACAGATATTATAGAGTGCCTGACTCACACAAATTCCTTTACAAAAGCCCTGTTGCTGACCCAGAGACAATCTCCCAGGGTCCCAAAGGGGCTAAGGCTTCTATGGCTAAAAATCCTGTACCCTCTGAAAGGGACTCCAGAGCACTAGATAGGTGGGGGAAGAAGGTTTACACCTCAACTACTCTAGCTATGAGAGCACTAAATTGTCAATTTCACATGCTGAAATACCAGCAATTCCTAATGTCTCAAATAAAACAAAAGATGAGCACGCACCCACAACAGTCTGAATTCAAGGAAATGCAGGATCTGTTGCATGCAGCTGAACAGGTGGACAAACATACTTTACAATGTGGATTTGATTCCTTGGAAGCTTCCTGTAGAGCAGCTGTTACTGGGTCTGTTATACGTAGGCATGCTTGGTTAAAGGAACAAACTCTGCCTGATCATGTTAAAGCAAAGTTACTAGATGCACCCTTACAGCAGGATGTCTTATTTGGAGTAAAAGCAGAAGAGGTTTTAAAGAAAGTGGAGGATAAGGCAAAATCTATGCAGACGGTCAAAGATTTCTTACAGGTACAACCCCCACGCTTCAGCAGAAATTGGCCAACAAAAAATTGGTCCTTTCCAGCTTCTGACAGACCACAGAGAGGTAAATACAGACACCCAAGGGGCAGAGGTCAAGCACAAATCCCTTACAAATCTCGCCAATGGGGCTCTGCAACACAGAAGGGAGGAGAAGACAGGTCCCAAACTACTAGAAGACAAATACAATGACTTAAACCTCAAACTGCCAAGCAAAGCCCTCTTGGCAGCTCCCTTGGGAGGAAAATTAGCACTTTTTGCAGACAACTGGTGCAACATCACAAAGGACAAATGGGTCCTAGACATTATCTCACAAGGATACAGATTCCATTTCCACACCTTGCCAATGATAAAAGGAATGCCAAACCTGCCACAAAATCAATGGGCAGAGGCAAAAAAACAAAATACAGCTCTCATAGACATGAGAGCCATTCAACTGGTACCTACACAGGAGCAAGGCCAAGGATTTTACTCAAGGCTCTTTCTAGTCCCCAGAAAGGACAATGCTTGGAGACCCATTCTGGACCTTTCAGTTCTAAACATCTTCTTGCAAGTACCCAAATTCAAGATGCTAACACTACAGCAGCTTCTTCCCATGTTGGGCAAGAAAGCTTGGCTAGTAATGTTGGACCTCAAGGAGGCATACCTGCATGTCTCTATCAGACAAAATTGCAGAAGATACCTCTGTTTCATTGCAGGTTCAACCCATTACCAATTCTCTGCACTGCTCTTTGGCTTATCTACTGCGCCCAGGGTCTTCACAAAATGCCTGGCACCAGTAATTGCATACTGCAGACAAAGAGGAATTCAAATATACCCATACCTGGACGACTGCCTCATCCAAGCAGAAAGCAAGGACATTCTCTTACAACATCTGGCTTTTGTAAAACACCTTCTACGTTGCCTAGTGTACACAGTAAAAGAAAAGAAATCAAAACTAGTGCCCTCACAAAATATGACATTCCTGGGTGCCAGCTTGAATACAACGTCCCAGATGGCTTATCTGATGCCAGACAAACAACTACAACTAACTCAATACTTCAAAATAATGGCAACAAAGACCCAACTCCCTGCAAGAAAAATTCTGCAGGCCTTGGGCTTCATGGCATCTTGCATACTACTAATACCTTTTGCAAAACTGCATATGAGGAAATTACAATGGTACCTGAAAAGCGTATGGACTCAACACAGCCACAGCTTGGAAACAATGATACCTCTCATTCCCTGCCTTCAACAGGAGTTTCTATGGTGGTCACAGGCATGTCACCTCAACAAGGGTCAGCCTTTCACCTTACCTCCAGCCAGGTATACTATGACAACAGATGCATCGGACTATGTCTGGGCGGCACACATGGCAGGACAGTGCGTTCAAGGCATATGGACTGCAGATCAAAGAAATCTGCACATCAATCAAAAAGAAATGCTAGCTGTACAGAATGCTCTGACAGCCTTCAAGGACCTCTTACATCCAGGACAGCTTATAATAAGGACAGACAACACCACAGTAATGTGGTACATAAACAAGCAAGGGGGTACACACTCCTACCCTTTATGCAGGCAAGCAATGACATTGTGGAACACAGCACTGGCTTACCAAGTTCAATTACAAGCTCAATTCCTGCCAGGAAAAAAGAACACATTGGCAGACGACCTAAGCAGGAACATCATGGATCCCCACGAGTGGAAACTGGATCCACAAGTATTTGCAATGATAACTCAAAAATGGGGGTGCCCAGACATAGACCTGTTTGCCAACCCCCAAAACTATCAGCTATCAAAATTTTGCACCAGGACATTTCACCATCAAGCTTGGAAAGTTGACGCAATCTCACTCAGTTGGAAAATGCTGACAGTATATGCCTTTCCTCCATTGCCCCTTCTCACAAAGGTGCTGCTGAAAGTCAGGATGGAGTGACCCCGAATGATATTCATTGCCCCAGACTGGCCACGCCAGCACTGGTACCCACTACTAAGGAACATGGCCCACGGCCCACCATGGATTTTACCACAATTTCCTCATCTGCTCACACAGCAAGACAGTCAGATTCTGCACAGCCAGCTCAAAACCTTAAATTTGGCTGCATGGCAAATCACCTAAGCAACCAGCCAGCTCCTCTTTCACAAGCTGTTATGGATGTCATTCTGGAGGCCAGGAGGCCCAGCACCAGGAAAGGACTCAGACAAATGGAAAATATTTTGCGCCTGGAACCAAGCTAAAGGCCAAAATACCCTTGAGCCAGACATACCTCAGATTCTACAATATTTAACTGAGATGTTACACGAAGGACTTTCTTTTTCATCTATTAAAATCCACACCTCAGCTATTTCAGCTCACTACAACATGGATCCTCCCTTATTTTCACATCTACTTCTAAGGCAGTACCTCAGAGGGGCCAAAAACATTAGGCCTCCCAGGACAGCACCAACACCAACTTGGGACCTCGACTTTGTTCTGGAAAAACTTACGCTGCCACCTTTTGAGCCAGCTTTCTCAGCTGATTTAAAGTTTATACCATGGAAGACTGCCCTGCTGCTAGCAATTACTTCAGCCAGAAGAGTCTCAGAGCTACAGGCACTAATGGCAGTAGAGCCTTTCCTCATTTTTCATCAAGACAGAGTTTCTCTACGAACTAACCCCTCCTTTATGACAAAGGTGGTATCCATTGTGGCTCTAAATCAAACCATCCACTTACACACCTTCTTCCCAAATCCACAGAACAAAGGAGAAAGACTCCTGCACTCCTTGGACATTCACAGGCAACTACATTACTACTTGGATAAAACTAAGGTTTTCAGAAAATCTGACCAGCTTTTTGTATCCTGTGCTACAGCATCACAAGGAAAGGCTATCTCAAAACAGACCATTTCCAAATGGATAGGACATTGCATATGTTTTTGCTACACCCATCATGGAAAACCAGTTCCTGCTAGCATAAGGCCCCACTCCACCAGGGCACCAGCTACATCTACAGCCTTCCTCAGGGGGGTGCCAACCAAGGATATTCTGGAAGCTGCAACTTGGAGTTCAGTACACATCTTCATCAAACACTATCACTTACCACTTTACTCTAAGTCTAGAGCTGGCTTCACCACTGCAGTTTTGCAGGGCCTTCTAGCCTCCTCTAACCCTGTTTGACTCCACCTCCCATCCTTAGCTTTGGGATTCAACCCAAGTGTGATGACTGCAACAGGGTAACACGATGAACATAGTACAGTTTTGTACCTACCATAAATGTAGATGTTTGAGTGTATACCCTGCTGCAGTCCAGGTTACCCTCCCTCCATCCCCTCTGACCTAACTGAAACCTTCCAATACCTTAAAATCTGATACAACCTTTGTGGTGTATTTGCTTATAGCTGGAGGGATGTTTTGTTTGTGCTAAACTTTTATTATTGGTACTATCTACTAATCACCTTTTGGGGGGGCACCTGACATCTGGAGCAAGAAAAACTGAAGAAAATGGTGTCGTATGCCTCTTATATACCCCGGTGCACTGATGTCAGGGAAGAAGCGACAGCAGCCGATGCCGGACCAAGACTTTGGAATTCAGGCCGACTGTGGGACCACCTGACGAGGATAACCCAAGTGTGATGACTGCAGCAGGGTATACACTCGAACATCTACATTTATGGTAGGTACAAAACTGTACTTTTTGATGCCCTAGAAGCTTCTTGCAGGGCAGCAGTCACTGGTTCTGTCCTTAGAAGGCATGCATGGCTTAAGGAACAATCCTTGCCAGACCATGTTAAATCTAAATTGTTGGATGCACCCTTGCACAAAGACAACTTATTTGGCACTAAGGCAGAGGAGGTCTTAAAAAAGATGGAAGAAAAAACTAAATCTATGCAGACAGTTAAGGATTTCTTACAGGTCCAGCCACCCAGGTTCAGTAGGCATTGCCACTCCAAGCATTGGTCCTTTCCTCCTCCCACCAGGTCAGTTCAGTCCAGACCCCATGGAAGCAGACACCTCAGACAGCAGCCACAGGGAATGCAGAGATCAAAACAGTGGAATTCCTCCACTTCAAAAACAGGGAGTTCTAAGCCACCCCCTCATGGTAAGAACTCACAATGACTCTCCTCCACCACCCCCTCCCTCTGCCCACCTTCACTTACCCCTAGGAGGAAAACTCTCCTTTCACACAAGCACCTGGGCCATCATTACTAGCAACCACTGGATCCTCAACATAGTGTCCCAGGGATACAAGTTTTCTTTCCACACTCTTCCAACCCCAAAGGGGTTCCCAGATCTACCTTCTAATCAGTGGCATAGGTGCAAAAGCAAATCCTTTCCCTGCTCTCCATGAGGGCAATAGAGCATGTTCCTGCAGAACAGAAAGGCCAAGGTTTCTACTCCAGACTTTTTCTGGTACCTAGAAAAGAGGGCACCTTGCTCCCCATCCTCAGTCTATCCATTCTAAACACCTTCCTGGTGATACCAAAATTCAAAATGCTCACTCTCCAGCAACTGCTACCCATGCTCTCCAAGAATGCTTGGCTAGCCACCCTAGACCTAAAAGAAGCTTACCTCCACATTCCTGTCAGAGAATCATGCAGGAAGTACCTATGTTTCAGGGCAGAATCTCTGCATTTTCAGTTCTCTGCACTTCCCTTTGGCTTATCTACTGCTCCCAGAGTGTTCACAAAATGTCTGGCTCCAGCCATTGCATTTTGCAGACAAAGGAATATCCAAATTTACCCATATTTAGATGGCTGCCTAATTCTGGCAAACAGTCAGGAAAAGCTGCTCAAGCACCTGGCCTTTGTAAAGTCCCTACTGACCTCCCTAGGGTACACTATCAACGAAAAGATATCCAAACTAGTACCTAGCCAAAGGATTATATTCCTGGGAGTAAGTCTGGACACAGCATACCAGATGGCATTCCTTACACTAGAAAAGCAAACTTACCTGACAGCCTACTTCTCTGAACTAGCCACCAGACCCCAGTTATCTGCAAGGAAAATCCTGCAAGCTCTGGGGTTCATGGCATCTTGCATTCTTCTCATTCCATATGCCAGATTGCATATGAGGAAACTTCAATGGTACCTAAAAAGCCTTTGCTGTCAACACTCTCAAGACCTGGAAACCCTTATACCCATGATACCTTGCCTCAGGAAAGATTTTCTTTGGTGAGCAGCAGCATGCTCCCACAACAAGGGACTACCTTTTTCACCATCCCCACTGCCCAGACCCTCACCACAGATGCATCAGTCTATGCCTGGGGTGCACACCTGGATGGCAGGTGCATACAGGGCCAATGGAGCCCACAGCAAATCCATCTGCACATCAGCCAAAAAGAGGTGTTAGCTGTCCAGCATGCATTGACAGCTTTCAGGCCCCTTCTCTCCCCAGGGGCTCTCCTGATCAAAACAGACAACACCACTGTGATGTGGTATATCTAAAAGTAGGGAGGGACTCACTCCTACCCTCTGTGCAGGCTGGCCATGACCCTTTGGCACACAGCCTCTGCCATGCAACTACACCTGTTAGCACAATTCCTGCCAGGTTCTCTAAACTCTATAGTAGATCACTTAAGCAGAAATCTTCTGGATCCAAATGAGTGGCAGCTAGACAAAAGAACCTTCATCCCAGTAACTCAGAAATGGGGGCACCTTGAAGGTCAGTCTCTGCCTCCAACACCAACCATCAGCTCACCAAGTTCTGCACCAGGGAGCATCATGGCATGGCTTGGAAAGTGGATGCCCTGTCCTTCCCCTGGGTCACTCTGTCGGTCTATGCCTTTCCTCCACTACCTCTCATTACCAGGATACTGCTCAAAATACCAGATACCAGAATCCAGGACTCCACTGAAAATGGACACTTGTTTCCAGTCTGACTATCCTGGTTAACAAATGTTAAATAAAATAAGGGAGGAAAAACCAAGGACAATTCTTATTGCTCAAGACTGGCCTCGCCAGCACTGGTACCCAGTGCTGCGCAGCCTGACCCCATTGCCAGCACGGCATCTCACTCAGACCCCAACCCTCCTGACCCAATTGCAGACCCTCAATTTGGCAACTTCGCTTATTACTTAACCACTGATCAATCTGCCAACCTTAGTAAACAGGTACTAGATGTTATACATGAGGCCAGACGCCCTAGCACTAGAAAATCTTATGCTTATACTGACAAATGGAAAAGGTTCTGCTTCTTGATTCAGGCTAAGGGAACCAATACGGCACAGCCCTCCCTCCCTCTCATCCTGGATTACCTAGCTGAACTGCTACACAGTGGTTTCTCTTTTTCCTCTATTAACATTCATGCCTCTGCTATCTCTGCTCATTTCCCCACTGAGCAGCCCCTTTTCTCATACCCTCTGATCAAACAATTCTTAAGAGGGGCTAGCAACTTGAGGCCAACTAGAAAAGCACCTATCCCAGCTTGGGACCTTAACTTTGTGTTGGAAAAGCTCACCTTGCCCCCCTTTGAACCAGCATCTTCAGCAGAGCTAAAATTTCTCTCCTGGAAGACAGCTTTTCTTTTGGCCATCACTTCAGCCAGAAGGGTCTCCGAGCTACAAGCACTCATGGCTGTGGAGCCCTTCATCATCTTCCATGCTGACAGGGTTTCCTTCAGGACTAACACATCCTTCATGCCCATAGTGGTGTCCAGTGTGGCTCTCACCCAATCCATTCAATTGCCCACCTTTTTCCCTAACCCACAGAACAAGGGGGAAAGGATCCTGCACTCTCTAGATGTGCACAGACAGCTCAGATTCTATCTAGACAGGACTAAATCATTCAAAAAATCTGATCAATTGCTGGTTAGCTTTGCTGCAAGGGCAGAGGGCAAAGCCATCTCCAAACAAACAATTTCTAAATGGATAGCACACTGCATCCATTTCTGTTACAAGCAACACGGAAAGACCCCCCCTAAGGGGGTCAGGACTCACTCCACCAGAGCAGCCTCCACCTCTGCAGCTTTCCTCAGAGGAGTCCCCACCAGGGACATCCTGGAGGCTGCCACCTGGACATCTGTTCACACTTTCACCAAACATCACCACCTGCCTATCTTCTCCAAATCCAGGCATCCGAGCCATCCCCTTGACTCCTTGACTGCCTCCCCCCTTTTTCTCAGCTTTTGGAATCAGTCCAAATGTGATGACTGCAACAGTGAAACATGAAGAACATAGTACAGTTGTGTACACTTACCATAAATGTAGATGTTCGAGTGTATTCACTGTTGCAGTCCTGGTTTTCCTCCCTCCATCCCCCTCCTCCCTCTCTCTGTCTCTCTCTCTCTCCTTATAAGGGACAGTTTGGTATTTACTTTCTACATGTGGGGTTCTTCCACCATAATCTGGCTCTTACTTGGGGGCTCCTGACAGTTAAGGCAAGAAAAACTGATGTGATGGTGTCGACTGCCTTACTTTATACTACTGACAACCTGATGTCAGTCCTGAAGTGACAGCAGCCAACACAGAAATACTAAGCCTCTGGTATTCGGGCTGGCTGAGGGCTACCATGGCAGGGGTAACTGAAATCTGATGACTGCAACAGTGAATACACTAGAACATCAACATTTATGGTAAGTGCACACAACTGTACTTTCCAGCTCCTCTGAGGGGGAAGGGGTTTTATTCCAGTCTTGGTCCCCAGGAAAGAAGGCACATGGAGACCCATTTTGGATTATTCTCAGCTAAACACCTTTTTGAAGATTCCTTCCTTTCGGATGCTATCTTTTCAAACCTTGTTTTCTCTTTTTCTTCCTCAGGCTTTTCTAGTTTCCCTTGATCTCAAGGATGCTCATTTACAAATTCCTATTCATCTTCTTTTCAGGAAGTTATTACATTTCTCTGTTGCTTCCTGGCATTTTCATTTCTCTGCTTTGCCCTTTGGCCTCTCTACTGCCCCAAGGGTCTTCAGCAAATGTCTCTCTCCTGTGATTGCTTTCTGTAGGTTGAGTGGGACACAGGTCTTTTATTACCTGGACAACTTGCTGATTCAGGCCTCCTCTCCAGAGAGTTTACTTTAGCATCTTCACTTTGCTATTTCTCTCCTGCAAAGCCTGGAGTTTACTGTGAATTTCCAAAAATCCTTCCTGACTCCTTCTCAAGATCATGTTTTTCTGGGGTGCAGGATTCAAACTGTTCCAGTGCTGGCATCCCTGCCTCCTCCCAAGACTTTAACTCTGATTGGTTTCTTTCAGTCCCTTCATCCTCTGGCTTCCATTACAACCAGAGAGTTTCTGAGGGCTCTGGGTTACATGATTTCCACCATTCCTATGCTTTCTCTGGCCAGGCTGCACATGAGAAAGCTCCAGTGGTTTCTAAAGTCAGTTTGGCTTGAGCATTGCCATCCTTTAGATTTTCTAGTCTCTCTTCTTCCATGCCTCAAACTGGAACATCAGTGATGGATTTGTCAGGTGTTCCTCAATCCAGGACTTTCTTTTCAACCTCCTCTCCCCTCTCAAAAACTTTTCATATATGCCTTGGATGTGGGATGGAGGGCATCCTAAGGTCCTTTGAAAGTGCAGAGTCATTGGTCTCTTTGACAGGAGAAAGACCCATCAGTGTCAAAGAGATGAGAGCTCTTCTTTTGACTCTCTAGGCTTTTCATTCTCTTTTTCTTCCAGAACCCATCAAGATTCTCACTGGCAATACTACAGTGATGTGGTATATCAACAAGCAAGGGGGAACAAAGTCTTAGCTCCTGTGCAGATTAGCCCTCCAGATTTGGGATTTAGCTGTCTGATATCAGGTGACCCTTCAGGCAGTTTACATTCCTTTGGATCAGAATATAGTGGGAGATTCCCTGAGAAGATCGATAACACAATCCCATGAGTGGATGCTTCACAGGGATGTGTTTTTCTCGACATTTTCCACCAATGAGTACTGCTCAAGTAGATCTATTTTCCTCCCCTCTGAACAGACAGCTTCCTCTATTCTGTGCCAGAGTACCATGTTCTCTAGCCTGGAAGGTGGATGTCCTCTCGTTTTCTTGGAAGAGGATGATGTTCTTCGTGTTTTACTGTTGCAGTCATCACACTTGGGTTATCTGCCTGCAGATAGCCCTCAGTCGGCCCGAATACCAGAGTCTTGGGATTTCTGCATCGGATGCTGTCGCCTATTCCATGACATCAGGCCATCAGGGGTATAAAACATGCAGCCGATGCCATTACATCAGTCTTTCTTGCCGAGGAGCCCGAAGCAGAAGCAGTTCGCAAGTGCCGGTCAGCCACTACCTGAAATTTTCATTTTTTGAGTTTCAAACCTGAAGTCTTCTAAAGCTAAGTAACCCATCGTGGATTCTTTTTCTTGCTCTAACTAATGTCAGAAAAAGTTAACAATTGTCTTGCCTGTAGAAAGCAAATACCCCACAGAGATTTTCATTCTTACTGTGTCACCTGTTTAAGCCCAGAAGACGACATCCCTTGCTGTCGGTTCTGTGCCTTGTTTAACACCCGAACCATTTTCGTCAGGGTATTTTTATAGCTAAATTCTTTCGCTCTCATTCTCTGTATTCTGAAATGGCTTCAGTAAGCCATCCGACTACCGATCTTCCAAAAAAGTGCAAAGACAGAGACAGACCGCATAGGTCAAAAACTGCCGACGACGCTTCCATTAAGCTAGTCGCCAGTCCACCAGTACTCAGGGAGGTGCCTTTGCAGCCCCTTATGCCCACTTCTACAGATTCGCAGGCCTCTGCTGAGACCCATTCGGAGTCTGGTATGCTGCAAGATGCTTCTTCGACTATGGAACCTGCAGATGTCTCTATCTTAGATGGGTCCAGAGGTGCTGTGCAGGCACTGGCTTCTAAAGGTGTATTCCGACCTACCAATATCCGTAATAAACTGACAACTTCATTTTTAACTAAAACTACTGAGTTTCTCAGGCCCAGAGTTCGCACTACAACTAGAAAACTGACATCCAAAGCGCATGCTCAAGCTCCCATGCCACAAAAACAAATGCTTAGAATGGCTGAAGACCTTATTACTCTAATTAGGGGAAGCCATCCTTCCCCTGCTAAAAGGCAAAAAATTGAATTTCCTTCTGATTCTACAGACCAGGAGTCCGATGACTCTGACCCTTCTGATTACAGGGACATACCCTTATCTACCTATGAGGATTCAGATGCAGAGGAATCCATTCCCTCTGTCTCCCCTCCAGAGGATTTTTCTTTTGGTGAAACCTTGCATACCTTAAGAGAGCATTTCCGCTGGTAATGCCAGTACTGTCCTCAGTCCAAAAAGAGATGCAGGGAATTTTTAGATTTGCCTCAGCACAGGCCTCTAGATATACCCCCTGTCCTGGATATTGTAGATGATGTATTCATGAAATCCAGTCTTACTCCTGACACTTTACCACCAGCTCCTAGAAAACCTGACAGGTACTACAGAGTACCTGACTCTCACAAATTTCTCTTTAAGAATCCTACTGCAGATCCAGAGACCATTTCCTAGGGACCTAAAGGCATTAAGGCTACTACAGCCAAAAACCCTACCCCTTCAGACAAGGATTCTAGAGCTTTAGACAGATGGGGTAAGAAAGTATATACCTCTGCAACTCTTGCCATCAAGGCTTTGAATTGCCAGTTTCACAATAGCTGAGATGGCTTAGTGGGAACTTGTTGTGGCTATGTTGTGCAGGGTCCCGGGTTCAAAACTTACAAGTGCTGGTTATTTTGTTGAAGTACCAGCAACATAGTATGGGACTAAACAAAAACGGTGTTACTTTCAGATTGTGCAAAAAAAAAATATATATATTTACAAGAGTTAATGCATTCTGCAAACCAACTTAGTAAACATACTTTGCAGTGTGGGTTTGATGCCCTAGAAGCATCATGCAGGGCTGCTGCCACTGGGGTCTGTACTGAGAAGGCATGATTGGCTGAAGGAACAAGTCTTGCCAGACCACGTCAAAGCAAAATTACTAGATGCTCCATTAAATCAGGATCGTTTGGCACAAAAGCAGAAGAAGTTCTTAAAAAGATGGAAGAGAAAGCTGAATCTATGCAAACTGTCGAAGATTTCTTACAGGTACAGCCACCTAGATTCAGTAGGCATTGGCCTTTAAAAAACTGGGGCTTTCCCGTCCCTCCGAGGCCTTCTCAGTCCAAACCCAGAGGAAACAGACCACCAAGACTACAGTCTCAGGGTATGCAGATATCTAAACAATGGAGTGTTCCCACCTCAAAAACAGGGAGTGGTAAGCCACCCCCTTATGGAAAAAGTTCACAATGACATTCCAATTATCCTTCCCAGCCAAGCCCAAGCACTTGCACCCCTAGGAGGAAAACTCGCACTTCATGCAAAAAACTGGATGTCTATTACTCAGGACCGATGAGTTCTAAACATTGTATCCAAGGGATACAGATTCTACTTCCACTCACTGCCAGCCCCAAGCGGGTTGCCAGACCTTCCTCCAAACCACTGGGCAGACGCTCAAAAGCAAGTACTTTCCCTTCTCCATATCAGGGCTATTCAACCTGTTCCAGCAGAACAAAGGGGACAGGGTTTCTACTCCGGCCTGTTCCTGATGCCCAGAAAAGAGAGCTCTTGGCACCCTATCCTGGATCTATCAATTCTCAACACCTTTCTGGTGGTCCCAAGATTCAAAATGCTTACACTGCAACAGCTTCTTCCTATGCTAGCCAAGGATGCCTGGTTAGTCACCCTAGACTTAAAAGAAGCTTATCTGCACATCCCCATAAGGGAGTCTTGCAGGAAATATCTACGTTTCAGGGCAGGCTCTATGCACTATCAGTTCTCTGCACTTCCCTTTGGTTTATCTACTGCACCCAGAGTATTCACAAAGTGCCTGGCTCCAGCCATTGCATACTGCAGGCAAATAAATATTCAAATTTAACCATACTTGGATGATTGCCTGATTTAGGCAGATGGTCAGGAATTGCAACTTCATCACTTGGCATTTGTAAAAAGACTTAGAACTTCACTGGGATACACCATCAATGAAAAGAAATCACAACTGGTGCCCAGCCAACAAATTGTATTCCTGGGAGCAAGCTTGAACACAACTTCCCAGATGGCATTCCTCACTCCAGAAAAGCAGATGTTCTTTGTGTTTCACTGTTGCAGTCATTACATTTGGGTTATCTGCTTGCAGGTAGCCCTCAGTCGGCCTGATTATCAAAGTCTTGGCTCCTGTGTCAGTTGCTGTCTCATCTTCCATGACGTCAGGTAGTCAGGGGTATAAACCATGCAGCTGACGCCATTACATCAGTCTTTCTTGCTGTGCGGTGCCCGAAGCAGAAGCAGTTCACAAGTGCCAGTCGGCCGACTCCTGAAATTTTCGTTTTCGAGTTTCAGATCCAACGTCTTCATCTAACCAAAGTACCCTGTTGGGGAACCTTTTTCTTGCTCTAAACCGATGTCAGTAAAAGGTAACAATTGCATTTGTTGTGGAAAGCAAATACCTCATAAAGATTTTAATTCGTACTGCATTCCTTGCTTAGGCCCAGACCACAACGTACCTCGCTGTCGGTTTTGTGCCTTATTCAAACCTCAAACTATTCGTCGTTGGTTCATTTTCACATGTACATTTTTTGGTACTCGGTTCAATTATCCAGAAATGGCTTTGGTATGCCACCCGGCTACCGACATTCTGAAAAAATGCAAAGATAAAGACAGAGACAGACTGCATAGGTCCAAAGCTGCCGATGATGCTTCTCGTAAGCTAGTCGCCAGTTCACTGGTATTCAATGAGGCACTTTTGCAGCCCCTGATGCCCGCTACTTCAGATTTGCAGGCCTCTACTGAGACCCATTCAGAGTCCGTTATGCCGCGAGATGCTTCTTCAACTGTGGAACCTGTGGATGTATCTACGTTGGATGGGTCCGGAGTCGCTGTGCAGGCCCTGGCTTCTGAGGGTGTACTCAGGCCCACTGACTTGCATATTAAACTGACGCCATCTTCTTCTTCAAGGCCTAAAACTCGATCCATGCCTAGAAAACCGATGCCCAGACCGCATGATCAGGCCCCTATGCCTAAAAAATAAATGATAAGAATGGCTGAAGACCTTATTACTCTAATCAGAGGAAGGTACCCTTCTCCCTCTAAGAGACCTAGAACTGATTTTCCTTCTGATTCTTCTGATCAGGATTCTGAAATTTCTGTTTCTTCTGATTACCAGGATTTGCCCTTATCTACCTGCGAGGATTCTGATGCAGTGGACTCCATTCCTTCTGCTTCCCCTCCAGAAGATTTCTCTTTTGGTGAAACTTTGCACACTCTTAGGGAGCATTTCCGCTGGGAAAGCCAGGATTACTCTGACACCAAAAAGAGGCTTAAGGAATCCTTACTCCTACGTCAACATAGGCCTTTAGCTATCCCTACTGTACTGGACATTGTAGGTGATGCCTTCTTGGAATCTAGCCTGGCCCCAGACACTTTACCTCCAGATTCCAGGAAACCTGACAGGTATTAGAGTACCTGACTCTCACAAGTTCCTCTTTAAGAATCCTACTGCAGACCCAGAAACCATTTCACAGGGACCCAAAGGCATTAAGGCTACCACTGCCAAAAACCCTACCTCCTCTGATAGGGATTCCAGGGTCCTGGACAGATGGGGTAAGAGGGTATACACTTCTGCAACTTTGGCCATTAGGGCCTTAAACTGCCAGTGTCATATGTTAAAGTATCAGCAACATATTATTGGATTGCTTAAACAGAAAATTATGTTGATTCCTGACTTTGTTGAAAATAAAGAATTGCAGGATTTAATGCATTCTGCTGAACAAGTTGGAAAACATACTTTGCAATGTGGTTTTGATTCATTAGAGGCATCTTGATGGGCTGCTGTCACTGGGTGTGCACTTAGAAGGCATGCTTGGCTTAAGGAGCAATCTTTGCCAGATCATGTTAAAGCTAAATTACTGGATGCTTCCTTAAACCAAGGCCACCTGTTTGGCAACAAAGCAGAAGAAGTACTTAAAAAGATGGAGGAAAAAGCTAAATTTTTATAAACTGTTAAAAGATTTCCTGCAAGTAGAACCTCCCAGATTCAGTAGGCACTGGCCTTCTAAGAATTGGTCCTTTCCTGCCTCTTCCAGGCCTTCTCAGTCCAAACCCAGAACCAGCAGAACACCCAGGCTTCAGTCCCAAGGTACTCACAGGCCTAAGCAGTGGGGGGGCTCCCACTTCCAAAGTTGGGAGTAGTAAGACATCCCCCCTATGGTAAACTGTCACAATTACTTAACTTTAAACCTTCTAAACCCTGGTCAACTGACTGTTCCTTTAGGGAGAAAGATCGCCCTGCATGCAAAACACTGTGAACTCATAACCAAAGACAAATGGGTTTTAAATATAGTTTCCCAAGGATACAGATTCCACTTCTACTCATAGCCAACCCCAAACGGTTAGCTAGACCTACCCCCAAATCAGTGGGCAGAGACTCAAAAGCAAGTTCTCTCTCTACTAAGCATCAGGGCTATTCAACCTGTCCCAGAAGAAGAATGGAGGCAAGGTTTCTACTCAAGACTTTTCCTGGTACCCAGAAAAGACGATTCCTGGCGTCCTATCCTGGACCTGTCTATTCTAAACACTTTTTTGGTAATCCCAAAATTCAAAATGCTAATTCCTCATCAGCTGCTACCTATGCTAGGCAAAAATGCCTGGTTAGCAACACTGGATTTAAAGGAAGCCTACCTGCACATCCCAATAAGGGAATATTGCAGAAGATGCCTACGCTTCAGAGCAGGCTACATGCGCTATTAGTTCTCTGCACTGCCCTTTGGCTTATCTACTGTGCCCAGGGTATTCAAAAAGTGCCTAGCTCCAGTCATTGTATTTTGCAGGCAAAGAAATATTCATATATATACCCATAACTGGACGATTGTCTAATTCAGGCAGAAAGCCAGGACATACTATTAAATCATCTGGCATTTGTAAAGAAATTACTAACTTCTCTGGGGTGCACTATAAACAAAAAGAAATCACATCTAGTACCCTGCCAACAAATTGTATTCCTGAGAGCAAGCTTGAATACAACTTCCCAGATGACATACCTCACGCCAGAGAAACAAGTTCATTTGACAGCCTGCTTCAAACTACTGGCCATACAGACCCAGCTATCT
This sequence comes from Protopterus annectens, assembly GCF_019279795.1. Classification (NCBI taxonomy): domain Eukaryota; kingdom Metazoa; phylum Chordata; order Ceratodontiformes; family Protopteridae; genus Protopterus; species Protopterus annectens. The sequence goes on along the minus strand of NC_056731.1, from coordinate 361,070,857 downwards.
GCAAGAAAAATACTGCAAGCCCTGGGGTTCATGGCCTCTTGCATTCTACTAATTCCATATGCAAGACTGCATATGAGGAAACTACAATGGTATCTAAAAAGCCTATGGTGTCAACATTCTCAGGACTTAGAATCAATGATTCCTATCATACCTTGTCTAAAGACAGAGTTCCTTTGGAGGGTAGAGGCCTGCCACCAAAACAAGGGACTGCCATTTACTCTACCCCCTGCCGCCCAAACCCTAACAACAGACGCATCAGACTATGATGGGGGGCTCACTTGGCAGGGCGGTGCATTCAGGGCAAATGGAACCCGAGTCAAATGCACCTGAATATCAATCAAAAAGAAATGTTAGCTCTACAGAATGCTCTGACAGCCTTCAAGGACCACATTCTTCCAGGGCAATTATTGGTAAAGACAGACACCACCACTGTTATGTGGTACATAAAGAAGCAGGGGGGAACCCATTCATACAGCCTCTGCAGACTAGCCATGGCTCTGTGGAACACAGCCTTGAGCTACCAAGTGCACCTACAGGCTCAGTTCCTGCCAGGCAAGCTAAGTACACTGGGAGACAACCTAATCAGAAATCTCATTGACCCACATGAGTGGAAACTGGAACCAAAGATATTCAGCATTTTGACAATCAAATGGGGAGCCCAGAGATAGACCTGTTTGCCTCCCCTCAGAACTACCAATTAGACAAATTCTGCACAAGGACTCCCCACAGACAAGCTTGGAAAGTGGATGCCCTGTCCTTCAGCTGGAAAAACCTATCAGTTTATGCCTTTCCCCCTCTGCCTCTCCTCTCCAAAGTGCTACTAAAGATCAAACAGGACAAACCAAGGACAATACTTATTGTACCAGACTAGCCACGCCAACACTGGTACCCCCTCTTGCGTAGTGTGTCACTTCTGGAACCATGGCACCTGCCTCATACCCCTGCCCTGCTGTCCCAGCAGGAGGGCCAGATTCTGCAGCCACAGCTTCAAACCCTGAACCTTGCAGCCTGGTTAATTACATAACCTCTCCTTTACCATCCCTCAGTAAGCAAGTGATGGATGTTATTCTGGAGGCAAGGAGGCCTAGTACTAGAAAATCCTATGCTGAAAAATGGAAAATATTCTGTTCCTGGAGCCAAACACCAGGGATGGACACAACTGTGCCCAATTTACCGCACATTTTTCAATACTTACCTGAGATGCTTCACAAGGGCCTTTCCTTTTCTTCCATCAAAATTCATGCCTCTGCCGTTTCAGCTCATTATAATACAGAGCCACCCCTCTTCTCTCATCCACTGCTGAAGCAATTCCTCAGAGGGGCCAAAAACTTAAGACCACCCAGGAGAACCCCTACTCCAGCCTGGGACCTTAACTTTGTATTGGAAAAGCTCACACTACCTCCCTTTGAGCCAGCTGCAAATGCAGAGTTAAAATTCCTTTCTTGGAAAACAGCCTTCCTGCTAGCCATCACTTCAGCAAGAAGGGTGTCTGAATTACAGGCCCTCATAGCAGTGGAGCCTTTCATCATCTTTCATACAGACAGGGTGTCCCTCAGGACCTAACCCTCCTTTATGCCCAAGGTGGTATCCAGTGTGGCCCTTAATCAGTCCATTAATTTATCAACCTTCTTTTCTAATCCATAGAACAAAGGGGAATGAATACTGCACTCCTTGGACGTGCACAGACAACTTAGATTTTACTTGGACAGGATTAAGCCTCTCAGGAAATCTGAACAGCTGCTTGTTGCCATTTGTTGCAAGGGCAGAGGGAAAGGCCATTTCAAAGCAAACCATTTCAAAGTGGATAGGCCATTGCATTCATTTCTGCTATAAGCACCATGGAAAACCTACCCCACAGGGGATAAGACCACATTCAACCAGAGTTGCATCTATCTCTACAGCCTTTCTCAGAGGTGTCCCTACCAGGGACATCCTAGAAGCTGCTACCTGGAGTTCTGTACATACCTTCACCAAGCATTACCACTTGCCATTTTTTTCTAAATCCAGTGCTGGTTTTGCCACTGCAGTCTTGCAGGGCCTTATAGCTGGTCCTATTGCTATCTATCTGCCTCCTCCCTTCCTTAGCTTTTGGAATCTACCCAAATGTAATGACTGCAACAGTGAAACATGAAGAACATAGTACAGTTGTGTACACTTACCATAAATGTAGATGTTCGAGTGTCTTCAATGTTGCATTCCTGGTTACCCTCCCTCCAGCCCCCTGACTTCTATTGACTATACCTCTATTTATGCTTGCTATGCTTAAAGTTTTCTGGTGTATTTGCTTTTTTGTTGGAGGTATAACCTTGTATATAATTGCTTCCCATTATGGGGGCACCTGACATCTGGGACAAGAAAAACTGATGTAATGGCATCGGCTGCATGCTTTATACCCCTGACTACTTGACATCATGGAAGATGAGACAGCAACCGACACAGGACCCAAGACTTTGATAATCAGGCCGACTGAGGGCTACCTGCAAGCAGATAATCCAAATGTAATGACTGCAACAGTGAATACACTCGAACATCAAGCTGTGTCCTTTCCTTCAATACACTCGAACATTCAAACTAATGGCCACCAAAACCCAGCTATCTGCAAGGAAAATACTGCGAGCCCTAGGGTTCATGGCCTCATGCATTCTGCTTATTCCATATGCAAGACTGCATATGAGGAAACTTCAATGGTACTTAAAAAGTCTCTGGTGTCAACATTCTCAGGACCTGGAAACAGTGATTCCTATCATACCTTGTCTAAGGGCAGAGTTCCTTTGGTGGGCAGAGGCTGCAACCACAACAATGGACTTCCTTTCACTCAACCCCTCGCCGCCCAGACCCTGACAACAGATGCTTCCGACTATGCATGGGGGGCTCACATGGCAGGCAAATGCATTCAAGGCAAATGGAGCCCAGAACACATTCCCCTGCATAGCAATCAAAAAGAGATGCTAGCTGTACAGAATGCTCTGACAGCCTTCCAATACTTTATCCTTCCAGGACAGCTCCTGATAAATACAGACAACACCACAGTTATGTGGTACATAAACAAGCAGGGGGGAACTCATTCTTACCAACTCTGCAGGTTAGCCATGGTCCTGAGCAACACAGCCTTGAGCAACCAAGTGTACCTACAAGCTCAATTCCGGCCAGGCAAGCAAAATTCACTGGCAGACGACTTAAGCAGAAATCTACTGGACCCTCATGAGTGGAACCCAAGTCATTCAAACTTCTAACCCAGAGGTGGGGAACACCGGAGGTGGACCTTTTTGCCTCCCTCCAAAACCACCAAATGAGCAAATTTTGCACCAGGAACCCTCACAGCAGAGCCTTGAAGGAGGTTGCCCTATCCTTTACATGTAAAAACCTCTCAATTTATGCCTTTCCTCCTCTGCCTTCCTCTCAAAAAGTATTACTCAAGATCAAACAGGGCAGGCCAAGGGCAATCCTTATTGCACCAGACTGGCCACGCCAGCACTGGTACCCACTCCTACACAGTCTGACAGCAGTGCCACCCTGGCACATACATCAGATACCTTCCCTGCTCAGCAGGAGGGACAGATTTTTGCATCCACAGCTGCAAACCCTAAACTTGCAGCCTGGCTTATCCCCTGAATACACCACCAGCATCCCTCAGCAAACAGGTGCTGGACGTCATCCTTGAGGCCAGAAGGCCTAGTACTAGGAAATCCTATGCTGAAAAGTGGAAAAGATATTGTTTTTGGAGTCACTCTCAAGGAAAGGACACAGCTGTGCCCACCTTTCCTCAAATCCTTGATTACCTAGTGCAGCTGCTCCACAGAGGCCTATCCTTCTCATCCATTAAGATTCATGCCTCTGCCATCTCAGTTCATTATAATACTGATCCACCTCTCTTTTCTCACCCTGCCATCAAATAGTTCCTGAGTGGAGCTAGCAATTTAAGGCCCCCTAGGAGAGCTTCCACCCCGGCCTGGGACCTTAATATTGTACTGGAGAAGCTCACACTTCCCCCTTTTGAACCTGCTGCTTCAGCAGAGTTAAAATTCCTCTCTTGGAAAACAACCTTACTTCTAGCTATTACTTCAGCAAGAAGAGTGTCTGAGTTACATGCACTAATGGTGGTGGAGCCCTTCATTATTTTCTATGCTGACAGGGTTTCCCTCAGGACTAACCCATCCTTTATGCCCAAGGTGGTATCCAGTGTGGCTTTAACCAATACATCCATTTGCCAATCTTTTTCTGTAATCCTCAGAATAAAGGGGAAAGGATCCTGCACTCCTTGTACGTGTACAGACAGCTCAGGTTCTACCTTGACAGGACTAATCCTTTCAGAAAATCTGACCAGCTGCTAGTCAGCTTTGTACAGGGGTGAGGGCAAGGCCATTTCAAAGCAAACCATTTCCAAATGGATAGCACACTGCATCCATTTCTGCTGCAAGCACCATGGAAAACTTACCCCTCAGGGGATCAGAACTCATTCCACTAGAGCTACTTCAACCTCTACAGCATTTCTCAGGGAAGTCCCTACCAGGGACATCCTAGAAGCTGCAACCTGGAGTTATGTAAACACCTTCACCAAGCATTACCACTTGCCTATTATTTCTAAATCCAGAGCTGGATTTGCTACAGCAGTCTTACAAGGCCTGCCAGCTAGCCCTAATACTTCTTGACTGCCTCCACCCTTACTCAACTTTGGGAATCAACTCAAGTGTGATGACTGCAACAGTGAAACACGAAGAACATAGTACAGTTGTGTACACTTACCATAAATGTAGATGTTCGAGTGTATTCACTGTTGCAGTCCTGGATGTTCTTCGCGTTTCACTGTTGCAGTCATTACATTTGGGTAATCTGCTGGCAGGATGTCCTCAGTCGGCCTGAATAACAAAGTCTTGGGTCCTGCGTCGGTTGCTGTCTCCTCTTCCATGACGTCAGGTCGTCGGGTATAAAACATGCAGCCGACGCCATTTTAATCAGTCTTTCTTGCCGCTCAGTGCCCGAAGCAGAAGCAGTTCGAAGTGCCGGTCGGCTGACTCCTGAAATTTTCATATTCGAGTTTAGAACCAAAGTCTTCAAACTAAAGCTAAGTACCCCGTTGGGGAAACTTTTTCTTGCTCCTTACCGATGTCAGTAAAAGTTAATAATTGCATTACTTATGGGAAGCAAATACTTCATAAGGATTTTCATTTGTACTGTATTCCTTGCCTAGGCCCTGATCACAACATGCCTTGCTGTCGGTTTTGTGCTAAATTTAACCAACACACTATTAAGCGTCGGTATATTTTTGCTTCTAAATATTGTGGTTCAAGATTTAACTACCCTGAAATGTCGTCGGTTAGCAGTCCGACTACCGGAGTTCACAAAAAACACAAGGAAAAAGACAGAGACAGACCATCAAGGTCCAAAACCGATGACAAAGCTTCTCCTAAGCCAGTCGCCGGTTCGCTGGTACTCAGTGAGACGCTTTCACAGCCCCTGATACCCACTACTTTTGAGTAGCAGGCCTCTACCGAGACCCATTCGTAGTCCGGTATGCAGCGAGATTCGCAAAGTATTGAACCCGCGAATGTCTCTCCCTTGGATGGGTCCGGAGCCGCTGAGCAGGCACCGGCTTCTGAAGGTGTTTTTAGGCCTCAACATTTTTACATTAAACTGCCAGCAACAAAAACAAGGTCAAAAACAACTTCTATGTCTAAAAAACGAGGCATGAGCCACGTGCTCAGGCCCCTATGCCTAAAAAACAAATAATCAAAATGGCTGAGGATTTAATTACCTTGATCAGGGGTTCTCAACCCCCCCCCCCCCACTAAGAGGCCTAGGCAAGGCACTGATTATGAATCTTCAGATCAGGTTTCCATTTCTTCTGATTCCTCTTCTGATCAGGAATTTTCTATTCCACCCTATGAGGATTCTGATGCAAAGGAATCCATTCCATCTGCATCTCTTCCTGAGGATTACTCTTTTGGAGAGACTTTGCATACTTTAAGGGAACATTGTCACTGGGAGAGTCAGGACTTCTCTGAATCAAAAAAAGAGGCTTAGGGATTTCCTTCTTCTTCCTCAGCATAGGCCTTTGGCAATACCTCTTGTATTAGACATTGTTGATGATGTGTTCTCGGAATCAAGCATGGCTCCTTATTCTCTGCCTCTGGCTCCTAGTAAGCCAGACAGATTTTACAGGGTTCCTGACTCCCACAAATTTCTTTTCAAAAATCGTGCTGCTGATCCTGAGACTATTTCTCAGGGTCCCAAGGGTGTTAAGACTTCTACAGCCAAAAATCCTACCCCTTCTGATAGAGATTCCAGGGCGCTGGATAGATGGGGTAAGAAGGTTTATACGTCTGCAACCTTGGCAATCAGGGCTTTAAACTGCTAGTTTCATATGCTTAAATATCAACAGCATGTTATGGGCTTACTGAAACAGAAAATTATGTTGATTTCTGATTGTGTGGAAAATAAAGAGCTACAAGATTTATTGCATTCAGCAGAACAGGTTGGAAAGCATACTTTGCAATGTGGTTTTGATTCCTTGGAGGCCTCTTGTAGGGCCGCCATTACTGGATCTGTGATTAGAAGGCATGCCTGGCTCAAGGAGCAAAATCTGCCTGATCATGTTAAAGCTAAATTGTTGGATGCCCCTTTGCAGCATAATACTCTGTTTGGTAATAAGGCAGAATAGGTTTTAAAGAAAATGGAAGACAAAGCTAAATCTATGTAAACTGTTAAAGATTTCTTGCAAGTGCAGCTACCCAGGTTCAGTAGGCACTGGCCTACTAAAAACTGGTCCTTTCCTGTGTCCAACAGAGCCACTCAGGGCAAACCCAGGCACTCAAAAGGCTCCAGATATCAATCACAGGGTTCTTACAAGTCAAAGCAATGGGGGTGCCTCCACCTCCAAATCTGGAGGAAACAAAGCACAACGCTACAGTAAGCAGTCTCAATGACTTCCTCTACCATCTCCAAGCACTTATCTTTTGGCAGCCCCCTTGGGGGGAAAACTAGCACTTCATACTCAAAATTGGCAGGTAATCACCCATGACAAGTGGGTATTAAACATAGTATCCCAGGGGTACAGATTTCATTTCCATACTTTGCCATTTCCAAATGGATGGCCAGATCTGCCACAAAACCAGTGGGCAGAGGCCCAGAAACAAGTCATGTCCCTCTTGGATATGGGGGCTATTCAACAGGTATCAGAAAAGGAAAAAGGACAAGGATTTTATTCAAGACTTTTCCTGGTACCCAGAAAAGACAATTCATGGTGTCCAGTACTGGACTTACCGATTCTGTACACATTCCTGGACATTTCAAAATTCTGACTTTACAACAGCTACTGCCTATGCTAGGCAAGAATGCTTGGTTAGTAACTCTAGACTTAAAAGAGGCATACCTGCATATCCCAATAAGGGAATCATGCAGAAGATACCACCGCTTCAAAGCAGGTTTTTTGCATTACCAATTCTCTGCACTGCTCTTTGGCTTATCTACTGCGCCCAGGGTTTTTACAAACTGCCTGGCACCAGTAATTGCATACTGCAGACAAAGAAACATTCAAATTTATCCTTATCTGGATGATTGTCTCATTCAGGCAGGGGACAAGGACACTCTTCTTCAACATCTGGCATTTGTAAAAAGGTTTTTAGCATGCCTAGGGTACACCATAAATGAAAAGAAATCACAACTGGTACCCTCTCAAATAATTACATTCCTGGGTGCAAGCTTGAATACAATTGCCCAGATGGCTTACCTCACGCCAGACAAACAAATGCAATTGACAACATACTTCAAACAAATGTCAACAAAAACCCAGTTATCTGCAAGACAAATTCTGCAGGCTTTGGGGTTCATGGCATCCTGCATTCTACTAATTCCATATGCAAGACTGCATATGAGGAAACTTCAATGGTACCTAAAAATTTATGGAGTCAACATTGTCACAGCCTGGAAACAATGATTCCTGTCATTCCCTGCCTACAACAGGAGTTTATTTGGTGGGCAGAGACATGTCACCAAAACAAGGGACTGTCATTCACTCTCCCCCCTGCCACCTAAACCCTAACTACAGATGCATCAGACTATGCTTGGGGGGCCCACCTGGCAGGGAGATGCATTCAGGGCAAATGGAGCCCAAACCAAATGCATCTGCATATCAACCAGAAAGAAATGCTAGCTGTTCAGAATGCTTTGACAGCCTTCAAGGACTTACTTCACCCAGGCCAACTACTGATAAAGATGGACATCCCCACAGTTATGTGGTACATAAACAAGCAGGGGGTACCCATTCCTACCCCTTTTGCAGACTAGCCATGGCCTTGTGGAACACAGCCTTGACTTACCAAATACATCTTCAAGCTCAATTCCTGCCAGGAAAGAAAAATACTCTGGCAGATGACCTAAGCAGAAATCTTATGGACCCGCACAAATGGAAACTGGATCGTCAAATCTTCAGCATGTTAACACAGAAATGGGGGAGCCCAGACATAGGTCTGTTTGCCTCTCCCCAAAACTATCATTTGGACAAATTCTGCACAAGAACTCATCACAAAAATGCTCTATTCTTCAGCTGGAAAAACCTATCAGTTCATGCCTTTCCCCCTCTGCCTCTACTCTCCAAGGTCTTACTAAAAGTCAGACAGGAAAAACCAAAAATGATCCTAATTGATCAAGACTGGCCTCTCCAGCACTGGTACCCGCATCTAAGGAATATGTCACACCTTCCACTGTGGTACTTGCCTCAAACACCTTATCTACTGTCTCAGTAGAACTGTCAAATTCTGCACACTCAGCTCCAAACTCTGAATCTTGCAGCATGGCTAATCAACTAATTATTCAAACCACATCTCTCAGCAAACCTGTGATGGATGTCATTTTGGAAGCCAGAAGGCCTAGTACTAGAAAATCTTATGCTGATAAATGGAAGAGATTCTGTACTTGGAACCAATCACAAGGAATAGACACAGCAAAGCCCAATATTCCTCAGATTTTACAATACTTAACTGAGATGCTTGACAAGGGACTATCTTTTTCTTCAATAAAAATCCATGCCTCTGCCACCTCGGCTCATTACAACACAGAGCCTCCCCTTTTTTCTCATCCACTGTTTAAACAGTATCTCAGAGGGGCCAAAAATGTAAAGCCTCCCAGGAGAACACCAACTCCTGCATGGGACCTCAATTTTGTGCTGGAAAACTCACCCTGCCTCCTTTCGAACCAGCAGCTACTGCGGATATAACATTTCTATCTTGGAAGACAGCTTTTCTTTTGGCAGTCACTTCAGCAAGAAGGGTTTCAGAACTACAGGCTCTCATGGCAGTGGAGCCTTTCATTGTATTTTACCCAGACATGGTGGCCCTCAGGACCAATCCTTCTTTTACGCCTAAGGTGGTATCCAGTGTGGCTCTTAAACAGACCATTCACCTGCCAACATTTTTCCCAAATCTACAGAACAAGGGGGAGTGGATTCTGCATTCATTAGATGTACACAGACAACTAAGATTCTACTTAAACAGGACACAATCTCTAAGAAAGTCTGAGCAACTACTGGTAGCATTTGCTGCAGGATCAGAGGGGAAGGCTATATCAAAGCAGACTATTTCTAAATGGATAAGCGACTGCATTTGTTTCTGCTATTTGCACCATGGTAAACCTGTGCCCAAGGGGATCAGATCCCATTCCACCAGGGCTGCCTCTACTTCAGCAGCTTTTCTCAGAGTGGTCCCAACCAAAGACATTCTAGAAGCTGCTACTTGTAGCTCTGTTTATACGTTCACAAAGCATTATAATTTACCTCTCTTCTCTAAATCCAGGGCAGGCTTTGCCACTGCAGTCCTGCAGGGCGTTATAGCTGCTCCTAATGCTGTTTAGTTCCATCCGCCCATCCATAGCTTAGGAATTCTACCCAAATGTAATGACTGCAATAGTGAAACACGACGAACATAGTACAGTTGTGTACGCTTACCATAAATGTAGATGTTCGAGTGTATTCACTGTTGCAGCCCGGGCTACCCACCCGCCATCCCCCATTCTATGCCTTTTCTTTCCTTCACTATACTCAAAAGCCTTTGTGGTGTATTTTCTTTTAGTTGAAGGTAAATTTTATATTTCTAAGGTGCATTTATATATTTACAGTTTATTTATATATATTTTTGCTCCCCATTTGGGGGGGCATCTGAAATCTGGGGCAAGAAAAACTGATTAAAATGGCGTCGGTTGCGTATTTTATACCCCTGATGACCTGACGTCATGGAAGAGGAGACAGCAACCGACGCAGGACCTAAGACTTTGTTATTCAGGCTGACTGAGGGCAACCTGCCAGCAGATTATCCAAATGTAATGACTGCAACAGTGAATACACTCGAACATCTACATTTATGGTAAGTGTACACAACTGTACTTTTCCCTCCATCCAGGCCCCTGGCTTTCTCTATACTTTCTATGTATCCTCTTTATGGCAGGGATATTTACTTTTTACTGGAGGTGTTCCACACCATGTAATAGCTTCCTATTTTGGGGGCTCCTGACATCTAGGGCAAGAAAAACTGATGTAATGGCGTCAGCTACATGTTTTATACCCCTGACGATCTGACATCATGGAAGAGGCAACAGCATCTGATGCAGAAATCCAAAGACTTTGGTATTCGGGCCGACGGAGGGCTACCTGCAGGCAGATAACCCAAGTGTGATGACTGCAACAGTGAATACACTCAGACATCTACATTTATGCTAAGTGTACACAACAGTATTTTTCTTTATGCTTTCCCTCCCCTTCCTCTCATTCCACAGGTCCTGATCAAGATAAAGCAGAATGCTCCAAAGGTCTTACTGGTGATTCCCTTTTGGCCCAGACAGCATTTGTTCCCTCTTCTTCTGCATTTAGCCAAGGGTGGTCATCACAAGTTACCTCACAGGTGGACCTACTCACACAAGGCAAGGGGTCTCTCATCCATCCCCACCTGTTCACTCTTCAACTGATGCTGTGGGTGATAGGGTTTTGATCCCTTCATACATACTTTTTCTAAGGACTTGCTTCAGGTCCCGCAGGAAGCCAGGAAACCCCCTACAAGAAAATCTTATTTGTCCAAATGGAACAGATTTTCTGCTTGGTGTCTGTTGTAATCTGGGTCCACCACTTGCTGTGGATGTTCATTTGGTTCTCTCTTATTTGTGTGAATTGCTCAATACTGGGTTGGGATATTCTTCTGTTAAGGCACACCTATCAGCCATCTCTGCTTGTCTGCCTTTTGTCTTCGCCTTTGGCCTCTAGATTTGAGACCAGTCCGTTTCTTAAAGGCTTCCTTCACAATAGGCCTCCCAGGAAATCTGTCCCTCCTTCCTGGGACCTTCATTTTGTTTTAGGAAAAATTCACTAAGGCTGCTTTTGAGCCTGCTGCTTCTGCTTCCTTACAGCATCGTCCTTGGAAGACTGCTGTTCTTTTGGCCCTTACTTCTGCCAGACAGATGTCTGAGCTGCAAGCCCTTCTGGCTGTTCCTCCTTTTTTAGTTTTACATAAGGACAGAGTGTCATTTTGTAATAATTATTTTTTTTTTGCCCAAGGTGGTTAATGAGTTGTCTTTTAACCAGTCTGTTCATTTGCCCACTTTTTCCCTTCTCCGCAATCCACTATTGAGAAGGTTTTGCACTTCCTGTTTCAGCTATTGCTAGTGGGGTCCAAGTTATCAAGTGGAATATCAATCTTATTTCCCCTTGAAAGACACCTTTCTAATTGCACCATAACCTTGTGTCATGAAATCAGTTTCTAAAAATCATCAACATATAATTATAGCTACCTGCATTGGCATAAAACCCTGACTGTAATCCAGGCAATTTGAATTTGATTAGTGGCTTGGGCATTTGGTGGAGCTGGCATGAGATAAAAAAAGAAATGTCAGGGCATAAGCCTGCTTGCCTGTCTTCAGGGAGGGGATAAAAACATGTCACAGGCATGCCTGTTAGACTCTGTGAGGAAAAAAGATCACGTAGATGTGCTATTGGAAAATGCAGGGCTCGATCATGTTAAATGCAGTATTGGTATATGTGAGTTGATTGCGTAACCCATTGCATGTCAGCCTCCTGGACAATACATGTCATGTGGATGATGGTTAGTGATTTATCCAGTTCAAGCCTACCTCTATGAACAGCAGTGGTGGATCCCAGGGTCACTCACCATCTGCAGTAGGCCTATCATTGCCATTTTTTTTTTTGGGGGGGGGGTAACCCTGGTATGAAAGGATTAAATAAGGAAATGAAGCTGTATAAATAAGTGTCAACAGACTGTGGTGTGCTGGGGCTCAGGGGAGTGACTCTGCTGCATGGCTGCAAGTCCTACTGAACCAAGCATGGGCAGAGCTCATAGGTTCATAGGTGTTTACTAGGCTAATGACCACAAGGGCCTTTTTAAGCCTAGCTGTGCACCCCGAATCTCTGAGTTCTGGTACCCTTGATAAGTGTAAGCAGAGGCTTAGGAGATGAAATGTTTACAAGCACGGGACTGGGAGATGAACCATTTACAGGTTGGTTGTGTCCATTAGAGCTATAGGTGCCAAGCCAGGGATGAATTTTCTGTTCCTCATCCAGCTGTCCAAGTCACGCTTGAATTGGGTTAGGGAGGAACTCTGCTTCACGTAGATGGGGAGCGTGTTCCAGAGATGGGGCATTCTCTAAGATACATACCTGTTTCTCCAGCAGGTCCTGTTTATATCACAGGCAAGGTTAAGTCTTTTGAATGGGTCATTCTGGTGCTGTTTGTTTTGAAGATATGCATGAAGTCCATCAGAGTGGGGTCTGACAATGCTCTGTGTGCCAGGCATAGATCTCCCCTCAACAGCCTGTAGGAGACAGAATACAGGGTTAGAGCCTTGAGGCAGTCTGCACATGACATTTTACTTGTGCCCTATATTCTTTTGGTGAGGAATCTCTGTGGACGTTACATTTGTTGGATATGCCTGGTTAGATACATATCAAAGACTTTGATTATAAGTTGCTCAACATAGAATGATTTCCTCACTACTATGGACACATGACAGTAAAAAGTCCATTGAATTTCCTAATCGGGAATCAAATGCAAGCAGTGGTGGTAAGAGTGCTAAATCCTAACCACTAGACCATCAGGAATCCCCTCATAGCAGAAAAGAATTGTGTAATACTTTTAGCAGATCTGAAATCCACACTTGAGTAGGAAAGCTGAGACTCCTATAAGGAGTACCTTGCCTGTCCATGTACAACTTATTTATTGATGCAAGAATTTTTGGGGGGGCAGGTGTCATCATGTTATTGGACCCTCAGATCTGCTGCATTTGCTTATGCTTACCTCTGTCTAGACACACACCAGTTCCCACTATACAGATTAAACCAGACATTTTCTTTTACTTGTATTTAAGTCCTTCACAAAGACTTTATCGCAAGCACATCTGTCTTGTCTTCATTATAGCGAAGGATGAATACTCTTACAGTTATTGGTTTCGGTCTCCCTTATTTTTCCAGATATCAGCTGGTACTGTCATTTCATGATGTCATTTTTCATTTAGTGTTTTGTTTCTCACAGTATATCTGATTAAACTTTGAGTATCAATGGTATATGTTTCATTAATGTTTCCACTTAGGATGTTCAGCCTGTGTTTTTATTCCTCCCATAACAGCTTTCCATTAAGTTCTTTACAAGGTCTCTCTCTCTCTCTCTCTCTCTCTCTCTCTCTCTCTCTCTGTCTCTGTCTCATTGTTTCTCTCTCTCATTCTTTGTTCAGTTGCAGCCCATCTAGCCAGTGTTAGTCCCCCCCCCCCAAAAAAAGAAAAAAAATCCAAGGTTTAAGTGCCTGAGGTCCATGTGCATTCATTTTATTTTGTAACATACTGCTGGAGATATTAAAACATCCCTTTAAGCAAATGGCAACCTATAATGTTGGAGAGTCTGCAAGAAAGAATAGTATTATCAGCTTTCACATGTATGTATTCTTTCATATATTCACCCCCTCCTGTATAATTATACAGCCCAGACACGTTTTACTTTAACAATACTGTCTAAACAGTAGCATGCAGCAGCCTTTCACATGACAGGCAACATTCTTCCTTTTTAGTTATCTCCATCACTGTTCTTGTTGGTTTGATTTACTTCTAACTTTTAAGTATTTTATTTTCTTAATGCCTCATCTCAGAGTAACACAGTGTTAATGCTATAAGTTTTTTTAAGCATTTATCTACTTTTCCCCCACTAAATGCTACCTCTACCCCATGATACTCTTCGTGTTTCACTGTCACAGTCCTGATTTGTGGGATTTCCTGCTGTGGAAGCCCTTGACTGGCCTGACCACCAGAGTAAAAATCTCCCTCCTCCTAAGGCTGGCTGATGCCCTACCCTGACGTCAGTATGCTTGGGTATAAAGGGAACCAACTTATGCTATGACATCTGTCTTTTCTTGCCATCTGGGCCCGAAGCAGTGTTTCAGTGCATCGGTCAGTCCACACCACAGAGAAGTCTTCTAAAGCTAAGTACCCTATTGGGGAACTCTTTCTTGTTTAAACTCATGTCAGATAAGGTTAACAATCATCTCTGCTGTGATAAGCAAATCCCACACAGAGACTTTTATATGTTGTGTGTCATCTGTCTAGGCCTGGATCACGACATCCCTAGTTGCCGTTTTTGTGCCAGTTTCAATTCTCGGTCTATTAGGCATAGGGCCGAAATCTTAGCAGGGCATCTTAATCTACCATCTTCTTTGTATCGTTCTATGGTGTCTGCTGGTCATCCCAAGGTTGAGTTCTCTAAGCATAGGAAGGAAAGTAAAAAAGACCCAAGCATAGGGCCTTGGACAACAACTGTTCACTGTCTGCCAGTCCCCCAAGGCTCATTATTGCTGAAGAAGGTGAGGCACTTTTGCAGCTCTCTTCTGTGACTGAGGTGGTGGCACAGGCCTCTGTTGAGACCCGTATGGAGTATGATGTGCTTTCAGATCCCTCATCTTCTGCACAGGCTTTGGCTTTCAGTTCATCGATTGGGTCTGGAGTCGCTCACCTCTGCTTCCGACAAGCAATCTTGTACTGCCGACGTTCCTTCGAGACATCAGCCTGCATCAGTTCTAACTTACAAAGAGACTGGCTTCAGGATTGTGGATGTACCTAGGCCCAAGGCCAAAGCTACTTCTTAGAAGGGTTCTACCTCAGGGCCTGAAAATAGGCCTACCGGCTCCCACACCCTAGGTTATCAGAAAGACCTGGTCAGGTTAGCTGAGGACCTTATCTCCTTAGTCAGAGCTAGGCGACCCCCTTTGGAGTCTTACCCAGGGAAAAGGAAGAAGGATGCTACCCCTGAAGTTTTCTGTGATCTTCCTGATTCAGATGAGGATTCTGACCAGGAGGAGTCGGTCTTTGGGAAGGGACCCTTCCTTACTACTTTCGAAGATTCAGATTCTGAGGTGAATCTACCTTCAGCTTTACCTCCTGAAGACATCACTTTTGGGGAAACACTCCTTGCTATGAGGGAACATTTCCAGTGGGAGATGCAGGAATACACACAATCTAAAAAGAGAGTTAGAGAGTTCCTCTACCTCCCAGAACACAAACCGTTGGCTATTCCTCTTGTATTGGAGGTGGTAGAGGATGTTTTTATGGACTCTTCCTTGAATCCAAACTCTCTGCCTCCAGCCCATTGAAAACCAGACAGGTTTTACAGGGTGCTGGACTCCTATAAATACCACTTCAAAAAAACTTCTGGGATATCCGGGTCCCAAGGGAACAAGAGCCAGCTAAGAAAACAGGGCCCTTGATATGTTTGATGAAAAAGACTATCCTAACCATGAGGGCCCTTAACTGCCAGTTTTATATGATAAAATACAAATAAAGTATTTTAGATAAAATGAAGCAAAATATATCCTCCCTGGAGGACAAGGACATTTCCAAGAAATTGGACCTTTGCCATTCCAGTTCCCAGTTGGCTTAGACACTCATTGCACTGTGGCTGTGTTGCTATGAGGGCCTGTAGCCAAGCTGCTGTATCTGGATCTGTCATTAGAAAGCATGCTTGGCTTAGGAAACAGACCCTACTAGATCATTGCAAATCCAAACATCTAGATGAACCCATGGATAAGGACTTCCTTTTTGGGCCAAAGGCTGAGGCTGTATTTAAAAAAGATAGAAGATAAAGCAAAATCTATTCAAACTAACAAGGACTTCCTCAAGGTTCAGCTTCCGTGGTTTGTAGGAATTTTCCCACTAAACACTGGTCCTTTCCCTCTCAATCAAAAAGTGGCTAGAGGTAACCCCAGAAGGAAAAGCCTCAAAGGCAGCATCAGTCACTGAGACCCAGGCAGTGGTCCTCAGGAACCCCCAGGCAGGGGAGTTCTAGGCCACAGGGCCCTGGCAGAGAGCAGCAATGACTCTTCCTTTCTCCTACCTCCCACCAAGAAAAGATAGGAGGAAGGCTATCCTTGTTCAAAGAAAATTGGTCCCTCATTCCTTCAGACAATTGGGTTCTGTAAGTTATCTCAGGCAGTTACAGGCTTACTTTCAAAGACCCATTAAGATACTCAGGTTTCTCGGATGTTCAGCAAAAATGAAAGAACAGAGGCCCTTTCTCAGATTTACAGCTTATGTTCACAAGGTTCAGTGGAACCAGTACCAGGACATCAGATAGGGAAAGGATTCTATTCCAGGCTATTCTTGGTTCCCAGAAAGGAAGGATCTTGGTGCCCAGTTCTAGAAATGTCCACCCTCAATCAGGCCCTACTGGTACCAAAGTTCAAAATGTTGACTCTTCAGAAACTTCTTCCCATAATAGCCTCTCAGGCCTTAATGGTCACCATAGACCTAAAAGATGCTTACTTGCACATTCAGAGGAATCTTGCAGATGTTTTCTTCATTTCAGAGCGGGTACCAGTCACTTTCTTTACCCCTAACTAGATGACTGCCTCATTCAAGCCACAAGTCGGTCAAAGCTCCTCAAGGATCTGGCCTTCACTCAGAACCTCCTCACCCCCTTAGGGTTCACCATAAATCTTTGTAAATCCAACACAGACTCATCAACCAAGATAGTATTCCTGGGGGCTCTCCTGGATTCCTCCCCTCCAAAGGCCTTCCTCCCTGCAGACAAGGTCTCCTTTCTGACTCAGTACTTCCAAAACATTAAGCAGACACAATGCCTCTTAGCCAGGGAAGTTCTCAGAACATTAAGCTACATGGCATTTTGTATCCTCATGATCCCTCTGGTCAGGCTACACATGACGACCCTCCAGTGGTACCTCAAGAATATGTGATGCCAGCACTCACAGTCCCTGAATACAGACATTCAGCTGATCCCTTGCCTCAAGGGAGAATTTGCATGGAGGACACGGGTGTGTACCCAGAACCTGGGTCTCCCATTCAGGTTCATCCCTCAGAGCCATTCTTTAACCACAGATACTTCAGAGACAGCCTGGAGGGGGGGGGGTCATTTCCCACACCTTCAATTCCAGGGCAAATGTGAAAATCAGTAGCACAATAAATTGGAAATGATGGCAGTGCAAAAGGGCCTATTAGCTTTCAAAGATCAGTGGAAACCAGGGGTCCTTCTTTTAAAAACAGCAAGACCACAGTCATGTGGTACATAAACAAACAAGGGGACACCCACTCTTACCCTGTTTGTGGACTAACAATGCAGGTCTGGGAAACAGCTCACTCTCTGGGGTTGCATCTCATAGCACAGCACATTCCAAGAACTCAAAAAACTCTAGCAGATTATCTCAGCAGGAACTTGATGGAGGCCCACAAGTGACATTTTCATCAGGAAACATTTCTCAGTATACTCCATAAATGGGGATCTCCACAGATATACCTCTTTGCCACCAAAGATAATGGTCAACTGGTATGATTCTGTTCCAGGAGCAAACTACTCACAGCCTGGAGGACAGATGCTTTCTCCTTCCTTTGGAGCCACATGTTCCTTTATGCATTTTTCCCCAGCTCTTCTTCTGCGGGTCCTCCTAAAAATCAGGGAAGAAGGCCCAAGGGTCATTCTGATTCTGATAGCCCCAGACTGGCCCATGCAGCACTGGTATCCTTTGCTTCTAAGATTAACCAACAAAAATCCATGGCTTTTACCTCAGAGGGTGGACCTTATGACTTAGGACAAGGGGAGTTTGGGTATCCCAACCTACAGACTGTCAAATTCTCAGCCTGGATAATTCCCTCAAATACTCCTCAGGGCATACCCTAAGCAGACTAGCTCAGAATATTCTCAAAGAGGCTAGAAGGCCAAGTACTAGGAAATCATACTCAGCCAAGTGGAAAAGATTCTCCATTTGGTGTCAGCAGCAAGGCCTCAATCCTAACTCAGCCAATATCTGTGCCATTTTAGATAACCTGGCTACCCTTGTTCACAAATCTTTATCTGCCATTCATATTCACGCCTCTGCCATTTCAGCCCACATCCCTACTCTTCCTCCTATCTTTTCCTTCCTGCTGACAAAACTATTCCTTAGGGGAGTGGTTCACATCAGACCACCCAGGAGACAACCCACACTTTCATTGGATCTCAGTTTTGTTCTGGAAAAATTGACACTACCCTCTTTGAACTGTCAGCTTCTGCTGAATTAAAATTCTTAACTTGGAAGACTGCTATTTTCCTGCTATCACCACAGCTAGGAGAGTCTCTGAGCTGCAAGCTGTCATGGCAGTGGAGCCATTTCTCATATTCCACCCAGACAGAGCTTTACACAGGACTAATCCATCCTTTATGCCCAAGGTGGTAACGGACACATCTTTGAATCAAGCTATATACTCCATTTTCCTCAAGTCTCAGAACCAGGAAGGAAGAATTCTTCACTCCTTGGATGTCAACAGACAGCTTTGCTACTATCAACACAACTAAATCTTTCAGAAAATCAGACCAATTCTTTGTGTCTTTTGACATTGGTCTGAAGAGAAACCAGTCTCCAAACAGACTATCTCCAAGTGGATCTCCCACTGTATTTCATTTTCTTACAGCCATTGTGGCAAGAAGCCATCTGAAACTGTAAGGACTCACTCTACTTGGGCCACTTCTACCTCTGCTACCATCCTGCTAGGAGTCCCTACCAAAGACATTTTGGAAGCTGCTACTTGGTCATCTGTGCATACCTTTACCAAACAGTACCACTTATCAGCCTTCTCCAAGTGTAGAGCAGGATTAGCAACTCCCATCTTGCAGAGCATCCTGTTTTGTCCATCATCTACCTTCCACCTTCATCTCAGCTTTGGGGATCATCCCATAAATCAGGACTGCAACAGTGAAACAGGAAGAACATAGTACAGTTGTGTACACTTACCATAAATTTAGATGTTCGAGTGTATTCACTGTTGCTGTCTCCTTTCCCTCCCTCCTTCCCCCTTTTGCCAACAGTAGTAGTCTGCTTCTATCTTCTTCATAACCAGAGGACCCTCTGGGTGTTTACCCTGCAGGGCCCCCCTTTTTCTATCTTTGATCCTTGCTTATGGTTCATCTTGGGGGCTCTGGCTCCTACTCTTTAAGGGCCAAGAAAAATGGATTCATGGTGTTGGCTGGCTTCCTTTATACCCAAACGTACTGATGTCAGGGTAGGGTGTCCACCTGCTTTACAAGGAGGGAGATTTTTCCTCTAGTATTCAGGCTGGCCAAGGGTTTCCTCAGCAGGAAATCCTACAAGTCAGAACTGCAACAGTGAATACACTCGAACATCTACATTTATGGTAACTGTACACAACTGTACTTTCTTCTTTATGGGAGTCACACTTATTGTCTTCAGCGCTAATGCATTTGTTTACTTAAGTTACTTTGGCTATCAAAGCACAGTACATTCCAGGAAGACCATATTTGTAACTGAGTTTTATTGGTAGTTTATGTAGAGTCCCTCCGGGGCCAAAATTATTTATTGTGTTTTTCACTTCCATATCTATTAACCGTAAATGTTGAATAAGCAAATAGCTGGTTGTTGTAAAATTTTATTTATAATGCTCAGTGAATGAGATATTTTGGTATTAATAATTACATCAGTGAGGTAGCTCCATGGGCATTTAACAATGGATTGCATTTTTTACTAATAAATGCAAAGCATTATTTTTTGGTAAACCATATTTTTATAAACCTAGAAGTTTACAGTTTCATGTGTTGGAGGAAGTAGTTGACAGTTGTGATCTGGGAATAATTATAACATTTAAAAGACATTTGATAAACATGTCATAAGGCCCATGTAGCTGCAGTGAGACAGCTTTAATTATTATTAAAAAAATCTTGCTCAGAGATTGAGAGCATGGTCTCATTATATAGAACATTTGAACATCCTTCTGTAGAATGCAGTAATATGTTCTCTAGTTATATGACTGAACATATATTCATTCTTGAACTAACTAAGGGAAAATTCACTAAAAGGATTCCATTAGTCAGTGAACTTTGTTATGTGAAGCAAAGGTGGCATCTAATCTCTGTACTCTTATATGTAGGTATTACAGGGGAAAATTTATTATGGCTTATAAAGCAAATAATGATGAATTTTACATGTATTTAAGTCCTGAAATCTATACTGTCTTATGTACATAAGCATAAGGATTTAAACTTCAGGATTAAGCTTAATCAAACTAAAGTAAGAAATTCTTACCTAACCCAGTTTATTCCTGAAGTATGGAACAGTTTCCTGCATGATTTTCTTAACAATGAAAGTTTGAATTTATACAAAAGTAGATTGGATTAGTGGGCTTGTAGATAGGCATATGATCATAGTCTAGGAGAGATGGTGTTCATTAAAGGTCTTTGAGACTAAATTCTAAAAATATGAACTTATTATAGAATCATTCCTAAAATTCTTGGGTCACTACTTTGAAATGTATTCAGTCAGCTCATCCCATTTCACTCTGTAAATCTAGATATATGTTTGCTGATTTCCGAAGTTGCATCGTTACAGGCTTCCCCTGACATTTTTATAGTCAACATTTACTGAAGCTTCTGTGGACTAATCAAACAAAGGTATCTGTGGCAGTGGAACAGGCTACCCTGTATTCCTCATGTGGAAGCTTTGCCTTCACCACACCTTATATATACTAACTCCATTCCTTACTTCATCACTGTGTTTATGGCATAATTCCTTTTAGTTCAGTGTATATACATTTCTAACCGCCAGTTACTCAACAGGTCACACTTGCTGAAGTTCAGTATGTGACCATCTTTGCATCTTGTAAAACTGAGTATTAGCAAGATGCTGTACATTCTTTGTCTTTTGATTACTTTTGATAATGTATTAAAATACATTAATGCTGCAGACTGATAAAAATTATATTGTGATCAACATGTATACAGTAACTGTCTTGGTCTCAATGACACTATTGCACACAGCTTTGACTTTTATGTCATGGATAGTTAAGCAGTATTGATAATTTATTAAAATAAATCAATGCTGCACATTGATAAAAATTATAGTGTGAATAACATGCATTTACAGTAATTGTCTTGGTCCAAATGGCACTGTTGCACACAACTTTGGATTTTAGATATCAAAGTGGGCCATTAACATGTGGATTGACATCCTTTTTTTCTTTTTCTCTGTCTGTGAAATTGGTATTAGTAGAGTCTTGTGGGAAATGAAATGCTGTGTTATGTGTAGTCTATGTTAATTAAACTGATTATTAAATTACAAAAAAGCCATATGAATTATGCTTAAGGAAATAAATTATTATTTTTATGAAGCCTACGAGTCTGCTGTGATCTGAAGAACAGTACAACAACAAAAAAAAAAATCAAAATAACTTTGTGATGAAGTATACCACCCACCTAAAGTCCCTCCCTATATCATTATAGCTTTTTTTATTGCTTTTGAGCGTTTCTCATATTGAAATGTTTTGATTCTTGTTTAGATGCGTTCTGTGTTTTTGTCAGATTTATAAGTAATAGGATTTCTGTCGTCTCATCCCCAGCAGCAGTAAATAATACAATGTACTGTGGAGGTTTGCTGTTTAGGAGATAAGAAAATAGCCTGAACTGCAATTTGAGTGTCTATTTCAAGAAGATGTACAGATGAAGTAAAATGACTAGAGCTGAAATATGAAGTATATTGCTACACAGCCTTCAGGGCAAATAGTACATTGTTTCTCTGCTGAGAATTTTCAGTATTCAATTATTTTGAGAATAATGTTTATTCAGTTATGGTAGCAAATAAGGACAATGGCCTTTTTTCATTTGCTCCTCTTACTGTGGTCCTTTTTCCCTTTTCTCATGTCTGCTACATTTGGAAAAGTGAATATCTGCACCACTTAGCACATCAGCATGTATATCCTCAGTATCTTGTGAAATATTCTTTAACTCACTCATAGATTCAAAAGATCCAGGAGAGTTTTTATTAAAGTACACATGATACTGCCTGAACAAAAATGTATAAAAACACATCTTTCTTTTTCCTTTTTTGGTTTCATAGACCTGTCTGCAGAAGGAAAGTGTAATAAGTAATCGTGTAAAAGGAATGACTTCAGCCGAGGTTCGAGTCTCAGCAGTGTACTGCCTTTAATCTTGTCATCTCAGGAGGTTTCTCTTGTAATTATCTCCTGAGTAGCGCTGTGGTAAAGAGATGCCACATTTTTTCTTTCTTTGTGTTTGTCTTTCCTCAGTACAGATCCCCGTGTGCTGTTAGCTAACACCCAGATTCACAGCTTTCTTCTTTTGGTACCAACGTTGTATGATACACTTTTGAGGAGACTGTAAAGGTTGATCTAGAGCAATGCTATTATTTTATTGATTGTGCTGATATATCTAATCAGAAATTAACTGTTAGAAGGGGGAGGGCTGGAGGGTCAAAAACTGAATGCTGTCCCTGTGTGTATGCCACACGAATTAGATGCTGCTGCTGCTCTCACTGCAAGATAAAATACTGTGATGAAAATGAAACAAAGCTCTGCCTGTATTCCTCCTTGTGTTCAGCTGAGATAAACTTCTGTGAAGTCTCTGTGCTGCTCTGTTTGGCTTCTGGCAGAAGCTTTAATTGGTAAAATGCAGATCTCTCTTTTTTTTCTTTTTTGTGATCAGGAGAGGATTATTTTTATCAGTCCAGAGTATCTTATTTCAAGATGAAAAGGCTTTGCTGAATTACAGATGCCAATGTTTTTACAAAGCTCTTTAGTTCTTGACATCTCCAAAGAAAGTATGATTTATTAGCCCGTAGTGGTTCACATTGGAATGCAAGTATTGGTTCCACTGATTTGTGAAATTGCTTAATATGAATTGCTTTTTATGACAACAGTATAAGGCCCTTACTTCAACTCAGCATTCAGGATAAAGCTTGTTAAATAGTGTGCACAGAAAAAAAGTGTTCTGCATAAAATCCTTTTTAGTGGTAGTGCTTTTACAATACTTTGATAAGTTACCCAAGTAAAGATTAATAACGAGCTTCATCATTATCAAGTACCTGCTTGTCGATTCTATGGAAGAGTGCTGTCTGTTCAGCAGGGAAGGTATTGATTAAATAAAAATTGCTATTAGATCATGATGTGATCCATAATCACAAACAATAGTGGGCATTCCTTTTTTGATCACTGGCCATGCATCATGTGTCTTCATGAGTAATTTATATCCACTGACAATCTACTCATTAAAGCTGTTCTTGTACATAGTGTTTTGAAAAAGCATTAAAGGAAAGCCACGAGAAACTGGTTACAGTACAACACTGAAGGTGGATTACCAGTCTACTGTGTTGATGCTGCTTGCAGTGTTCCTGCATGGAGCTCAAATAGAGGCTTGGTAAATATACACTGAACATTGCGTATTGCATCTTTTTTCCATTCTGTTCTTTTAAGTTGCGATTTTCTTATGCTTTTCTCATACAGTGCAGAGAAATGCTGAAAATATAACACAAGCTCTCTCTCTCTCTCTCTATATATATATATATATAGAGAGAGAGAGAGAGAGAGACTGATTTTATGTACATCTATCCATCTGTGTATAAATATAGCTAGATAGATACTGTTGTTTACCTACAGTTGGCCAGACATGCAGTCTGTCAAAGGGAAAAAAGCCAGTATGTGTGATTGAAAGTCAGATAATCACACATAATGGCTTTTTAAATCTGTGCAAGATCGTGGTATAGTGGGGAATGGGGAATTTGCTCTTTCCCCACTGTAGTCTCATAGTTGGTAACAAAATGTGTTGGGGGACTTAGAGGGACTTGCCTCCTGAAAAAACTTTTTTTTTTTCGATCGGCGGGCAATTGTGCATGTGTGTCTATGTATGTATATGTATCTGTGTGTGTGTGTATGTATGCATGTGTTATGGGGTCAGATGCTAAAGTGTGGCAGAAACCTATCATCCCCAACACATGTGCACCAGAATACACACACATACACACACACCATTTGTGGCAATACATATTTAAGACAAATATGTCTATAAGTTAGTACAGTTGTTAAACTTACATTATTTGTGGTCACTTTCCCTTTGTACGGGGAACACTGCATGATATCCCAGATGCAGCTCATTAAATTCCTGTACTATAGCAGTAGACCTGCTCACTCCCCATCCGTCTACATCATAATGCACTAAACAGATAGCTAGCTTATAATGTGGTATGTATATTAGTTCATGAAAACTATACATACAACTGTTCTAATGCTTCCTTGAGTACAGTGTTCTCCAAATGTGTTTATAACATACGGATTGCCTGCTGCTCTGTGTTGCTATTTAGCTATTCTGTGACACAGCCACATACCTAACTGTGCTGTCATCTGGAACTTTAATAAAACTTGCTTTGTTTGATTTGTTTGGAATTCTAACATTTTGTGTTAATTTAAATTGGATTTCTAATTTTTTTCAGAGTTACTAAGTGGATTGAAGGTTTAAGCTGTCATTGTTTCATGTATGCACACATTCACTTGTATGACACCTTGTAGGAATGCTATCTGTGAATTCTACTTTTTTTTACATTGTCTGTTTTAATGGGTATGGCTAGCCATGTAAGTTCAATATTTTATATTTTTTCTTTTTGTACCACTTAGAGCTAGCAATTCTAATGCTCTGCCAGGCTCAGGATTCTGATGATTTTCTGTCTTAAGTTTATGTAGTTACTGCTCAAGAACTGCACTGAGAGAATCAGAAAGTGCTTATAAGTACTAAGTGCTTAAGAAGTAAAATCTTAGAAAAAACAGTCAAGGTTTATTTATTTATTTATTTTATTGTTTATTTATTGGGGTAGTGGACTGATCCAAAGAGGATCAATTTCAGCCACATCCTGGGAGTCCCAGAACACAACTGAAATAAGGTGCAATAGTTTAGAAGACAGAATTAAAAGTTATATGGTTCGGTCCATACCTCTCAACTTGGAAACATCAAATATCTGGACAAAGACCCTTGAAAAGTAGGTACAACTGGCCAAAAACCTGGACACGAAAAGTTGCATATCTAATTGTGTAACTCCACACACTTCAGTGGAATTGTGGGATCCCAGCATTCAAATGCAAATTGAAAAACAGAGAAACCATTAAATAACACAAAATATAATCAGATGAGGGACCCCACTATGCATGCTTTAAGAAAGTGTGTGTGTGTGGGGGGGGGGGGCAGAGCTACTTACTGGCAATGTCCCTTGTGGAAATGACAGGTGACAAATGTGGTCACTCAGCTTGTGCCACTTAGTGGATAATGCATGAGGAGTTAGGGGCCTCAACCTGTTAACTCAATCAAAAACAGTTGCAATTACTTTTAACACTTCTACTATTCAATCAAAGTAACCGGCACAAGTTCAGAATTTAGATGGTCTGTATCCTTGTGTAAGAAGATTTCATTGGATTTGGCATTTTTCTACTAAAACACTCATTCATCATAAATCATATTTCCACTAATGTTTACTAAACAGACATTTTTAACTTGGTGATCTGTAATTTGATTCCATATTAATTTTGCTTATATAAAGACACACTTAAAATCATATAGAAATGACTACAATGACAAGAAATTACACTTAACTACAGATAAAATTGACAGAATGTATACTAATAAAACTGGAACTTTATTTTTTACCCATAAATCGCTGCCCACAGTAATATTTTTGTATTTTTATAAAACACATGCTTTTTCTAAAAAATAAGTTATTTCAATGTACTGTTTACCATTACTTGCTCCCTATAATCACAAAAATCAGCATATTTGGAAGAGTGGGGCAAAATTCTGAAGACACCCTAAATAACTGACAAGTATAATTTTAAAATATAAATGTAAACATATGAAGATCAAAGTGCCTGTCATTTTTCTACCAACAGCAAGTTTGAAGGCAAAACGAGTAAAATATAATACATGACAACCAAAAAATTGCATCGCAATCTACAAGAGCAATTTTTAACTGTAGCAGAATGGTAGAATTTCAGTTCACTGCAACTCATATAGCCAGTTTTAACTGTGAGGATAATTTTCTTCTGGCATTCCCACACTTTAACAGCACAGTACCAGGGCACACTTTTTTTAAAGGGTTAGGACATGCAGGTGGTTGGTGTGAGAGAGCAAGATGCAGAGGACAGGAAGAAATGGAAACAGATGATCCGCTGTGGTGACTCCTAACGGGAACAGCCGAAAGAAGATGATGGCCGTCAAAATAAAGAATGGACTTTAAAACTAATGACAGGTAGCCAGTTACACTTATGTGCATTAACTGTTTCAAGCACTATCTGCAAGGTTGTGGCAAAACAAAAAACTGTTAAAACTGGTTTAAACTTCACATTAAAAATAACTCAAAATTCAGTGTAATCGTACCCTCTCCTTCACTATTAGCAAGAATTACCATTCTTTAAAACATCCAACATCCACACTCAGCTCTTTCTGTTTTAGTCAGGCAGACCAATCCCTACCAAGTTGCAGTGCAGGGCTGACACTGGATCGACCATACTTAGAAGGGGTGGAATTACTAGATGAAAATTGAACATGCTTACTCTGTTAAACAATTTAACTAACTTAGCATTGCCACATTTAAACATTATCATTATATTTTTCCTAAACCCCTACTTTGTAAGTGTGCTTTCTCAGAATACATGGAGAACTAAGAAAACCCAAATGCATTCCTTTCAAACTTGGTACAGTCCCAAATTTCAAGTGTAAAAAAACAAGAAGTAATTACAGAGCTTGTATAAGTCATTGGTTGGTGTGGCTACTAAATCATTAGGCCATGGTGCTGAATAAATTCTGTTGCAGTGATTGTTCTTGGCAGCCAAAAGCATGTGTTGGGGGTTTAAGCGTATTCGGCTGGCAACCAAAAAAGCACATTGATTTATTCAGCAAACTAAGAAAGTCAGCTACACTAACTCCAAGGCATTGTGTTTTCTGTTCCTCAATACATTGTAACTGAACCCGGATCAAAACTGATCTTATTCAAAGTGCTTCTTTTTCATTCTCCCACACTTTTGCCTGTGAGATCAGTTATTACTATACTGTCCAGATAGAGATTCTGCCTTTCACATGTCTAATCATTGTTGTGATAGAGCAACACTGAGTGAAGTGACCCCCGACAGATATCCCACCTAGGGTTGCCACCTTTTCAAATGGCCAAAGTGGGACTTTTTCGGTACAAACATCAGATTTTACAGGCCGACACATAGCCACGGTCAGTACAAAGGATAGAACTTAACTTTTTTGCCTAAATAAAAGCTTATTCTTGTAGCATTTTAGTTGCTTATTCTGTTTCTTATAACATTTAGGTATTTTAGATACAGAATAACTGTTTTATGCAACTATTACATAAAATATAGGAAATAATTATGTCCTACAATCTCAGGACATTTGCCACATTTTTAATATTTTTTGTCAGGACGCAACTGCCCAAAGAGGGACTGTCCCTCACAAAGTAGGACAGGTGGTAACCCTAATCCCACCTGCAACCACAGTAGTGGTGGTAGTATAGCGGTACTTGTGTGTGTGTGTGTGGGGGGGGGGGGGGGGGAATTGAAAAAAGTAAAGTTCTTACTGCTATTGTGTTCAAATAAAAAAAGTCAATTAAGCCAGGAAGATTACTCTCCTTGTTTTTAATGAGTAAGCAACACCTTCTTCGATAAGAAAATCATTAAAGTCTAGTATGCTGTGGCGACCCCTAACCGGGATAAGCTGAAAGACACAACAACAACATATTGTTACCTGTCACATAAGGAGAATAGAGAAATCACTTCAGTTTAGTATTGGGTTGATAAATTGTAGCTCATGACTAAGAAACAAAAAAACAAAGTCGGGATTTGAAGGGGCCACTTGGGAATTTGTGACACCCTATTATTTTGCCCCCAGAAATGGGAAATAGTGAGGAATTCGGTATAATTGAGAAGTATGGTTAGGTTAGTAAACCTTTAGTTGGGTTACCAGCAAATAGATTATTTTCTTTTAAACTGTCTGTAATTGTAATCATCATTCAGTTTTGGAAGAACCCCTGTAAAGTGAATACTGCTTGTCAGACAGCCCAGCATTCTGTTAGTTATGTTATAGATGTAACTTTCTCAGATTTTTGCTGGTTCAAAAAACAAATACTGTGACTTACTATGTGGTTTCTCCTTTTCTTTTGAAATTTCCCCCTCACCACCAGTGTCTCTTCTTCTTCTGTCCAGCCCATTTCACCATCCATTTTTACAAACTTTCTACCATATCTCACCCCTGATGTTCTTCGTGTTTCACTGTTGCAGTCATTAAATTTGGGTAATCTGCTGGCAAGTTGCCCTCAGTCGGCCTGAATAACAAAGTCTTGGGTCCTGCATTGGTTGATGTCTCCAAAAAGGTCCAAAACTGACAATGACGCTTCTCCTAAGCCAGTCGCCAGCTCGCCAGTACTCAGTGAGGCGCTTTTGCAGCCCCTGATACCCACTACTTCTGACTCGCAGGCCTCTACTGAGACCCATTCGGAGTCAGGTATGCCGCAAGATGTTTCACCTATGGAACCTGCAGATGTCTCTACCTTGGATGGATCTGGAGCCACTGTGCAGGCACCGGCTTCTGAGGGTATATTCAGGCCTACAGACTTGCATATTAAACCGACTCCACCTTCCATACTAAGGCCTAAATCTAGATCTATGTCCAAAAAACCGATGCCCAGGCCACATGTTCAGGCCCCGAAGCCTAAAAAAACAAATGATCAAAATGGCTGAAGATCTTATTACTCTAATCAGGGGTAGTCAACCCCCCCCCCCCCTTCTGAGAGGCTTAGGACTGAGTTTGACTATGAATCTTCTGATCAGGACTCTGTTTCTTCTAATTCTTCCAATGACCTGGATTTGTCCATGCCTACTTATGAGGATTCTGATGCAGAGGATTCCATTCCCTCTGCTTCCCCCCCAAGGACTTTTCTTTTGGGGAAACTTTACATACCTTAAGGGAGCATTTCCACTGGGAAAGTCAGGAATTTTTTGAATCTAAAAAGAGACTTAGAGATTTCCTTCTTCTACCTCAGCATAGGCCTTTGGCTGTACCTCCTGTACTAGACATTGTTGATGATGTGTTTTCGGAATCCAGTATGGCCCCTGATTCCCTTCCTCCAGCTCCTAGTAAACCTGACAGATACTACAGGGTTCCTGAATCCCAAAAGTTCCTTTTCAAAAATCCTGTTGTGGATCTAGAATCCATTTCTCAGGGGCCCAAGGGCATTAAGGCTTCTACTGCTAAAAATCCTACCCCTCCTGATAGAGACTCCAGGGCGCTGGATAGATGGGGTAAAAAGGTTTATACTTCTGCAACCTTGGCAATCAGGGCTTTAAACTGTCAATTTCATATGTTAAAATATCAACAGCGTATTACTGGACTGCTTAAACAGAAAATTATGTTGATTTCTGACGGTGTAGAAAATAACGATTTACAGGATTTATTGCATTCTGCTGAACAAGTTGGAAAGCATACTTTACAATGTGGTTTTGATTCTTTAGAGGCTTCTTGCAGGGTTGCTGTTACTGAGTCTGTGCTTAGAAGGCATGCTTGGCTTAAGGACCAATCTCTGCCTGATCATGTTAAAGCAAAATTGTTGGATGCTCCTTTAAATCAGGACTGTTTGTTATAGCAATAACCCATGCCTGGGTGTGGGTAATGCGGGATTTACCCACGGTTGGCGTGGTTTGGTCCCGAGGGCGAAGCCCAAGGGACCAAACAAAGACAACCGTGGGTAATCCATTACCACCAGCGTATTGCTATTATACTATGACATTATTTAAGAAAAGAAATAATTACTTTTCTTAAATAATGGCATTGTATAATACCTCTTTGCTGCCCTTCCGCAGCTGTCTGGTATCCGCGGCAGTTCTGATGTACTGCGCATGCCTACGCAGTACATCAGAGCTGTGGACAAAAGCAAGGGAGAAAGCAAGATCTCCATTGCTTTTTACTGTTTTGCTATGTTAAATGAGTTTAACATAGTGAGACAGCTTTAAAATAAGCAACGGAGATGTCCATTGCTTATTTTAAAGCTGTCTCGCTATGTTAAACCCATTTAACATAGCGAAACAGTAAAGTGAGATCTTGCTTTCTCTGTTGCTTTTTTTTTTTTTAAACCTGTCTCGCTATGTTAAATGGGTTTAACATAGTGAGACAGCTTTAAAATAAGCAACGGATCTCCGTTGCTTATTTTAAAGCTGTCTCGCTATGTTAAACCCATTTAACATAGCGAGACAGGTTTAAAAAAAAAGCAACGGAGAAAGCAAGATCTCCGTTGCTTTTTACACACTGTGTCGCTATGTTAAAGGAGTTTAACATAGCGAGACAGCTTTAAAAAAAGCAACGGAGATCTCCGTTGCTTTTTTTAAACCTATCTCGTTATGTTAAACTCTATTAACATAGCGAGACAGTGTTTTAAAAGAGACTTATATTAATGGAAAAAGTCCGGGCGACCGGACCTTTTTCCATTAGTATAAGTCGATTTACAACGTGCACGCTGGCCAATCAGCATGCACGTTTTGGAATATTAATGGGGGATCATGGTATAATTGGCAATAAAGCTGAAGAAGTTCTAAAAAAGATTTCTTACAAGTGCAACCTCCAAGATTTAGTAGGCACTGGCCTACTAAAAAATGGTCATTTCCAGCTCCTTCCAGATCCACTCAAGCCAAACCCAGGCACTCCAAAAGCACCAGGTTTCAGTTCCAAGGGACTCTCAGAACTAAGCAATGGGGGGGCTCCACTTCCAAATCTGGAAATAACAAGACACCCCCCTATGGTAAACAGTCTCAATGACTTTCCTTTAAAATTACCAAGCACTTACCTTTCAGCCACCCCTTTGGGGGGGGGGGGTTGCTCTTCATGCAAAAAACTGGGAACTCATAACCCATGACAAATGGGTTCTAAATATAGTGTCCCAGGGATACAGATTTCATTTCCACACATTGCCAACACCAAACGGGTGGCCAGACCTGCCCACAAATCAGTGGGCAGAGGCTCAGAAACAAGTACTTTCTCTCTTAACCATGGGAGCTATTCAACCAGTACCAGAAGAGGAAAAGGGACAAGGTTTCTATTCTAGGCTTTTCCTGGTACCCAGAAAAGACAAATCTTGGCATCCAATTCTGGACCCGTCTACTCTAAACACCTTTCTGGACATTCCAAAATTCAAGATGCTGACTCTTCACCAGTTACTTCCTATGCTAGGCAAAGATGCCTGGTTGGCAACTCTAGATTTAAAAGAAGCTTACCTGCATATCCCAATCAGGGAATCTTGCAGAAGATACCTATGCTTCAAAGCAGGCTACTTGCATTATCAGTTCTCTGCACTGCCCTTTGGCTTGTCTACTGCGCCCAGGGTATTCACAAAGTGCCTGGCTCCAGTAATTGCACATTTTGCAGGCAAAGAAATATTCATATATGTCCATACCTTGACGATTGTCTAATTCAGGCAGAAAACCAGGCCAAACTTCTAAATCATCTGGCATTTGTAAAAAGGGTTCTAACTTGCCTAGGGTGCACCATAAACTAATAGAAATCACAACTGGTACCCTTTCAACAGATTACATTCCTGGGTATAAGCTTGAATACAACTGCCCAGATGGCTTTCCTCATGCCAGAAAAGCAAATTCATGGTTAACTTACTTCAAACAAGTGGCCACAAAAACCCTGCTATCTGCAAGACAAATACTGCAAGCCTTGGGGTTCATGGCCTCCTGCATTCTTCTAATTACATATGCAAGACTGCATATGAGGAAACTTCAGTGGTACTTAAAAAGTCTATGGAGTCAACATTGTCACAGCCTGCAAACAATGATTCCTGTTATACCTTGCTTATGCCTGGAGTTCCTTTGGTGGGCAGAGGCCTGCCACCAGAACAAGGGGCTGTCATTCATACTACCCC
Organism: Protopterus annectens; assembly: GCF_019279795.1. Taxonomy (NCBI): domain Eukaryota; kingdom Metazoa; phylum Chordata; order Ceratodontiformes; family Protopteridae; genus Protopterus; species Protopterus annectens. The sequence goes on along the minus strand of NC_056731.1, from coordinate 361,038,646 downwards.
CTGCCACCCAAACCCTAACTACAGATGCATCAGACTATGCATGGGGGGCTCACCTGGCAGGGAAGTGCATTCAGGGCAAATGGAGCCCAAATCAAATGCACCTACATATCAATCAAAAAAAAAATGTTAGCTGTACAGAATGCTCTGACAGCCTTCAAGGACTACATTCATCCAGGCCAACTAATGGTAAAGACGGACAACATCACAGTTATGTGGTACATAAACAAGCAGGGGGGTACACATTCCTATCCCCTCTGCAGACTAGCCATGGCATTGTGGAACACGGCCTTGAGCTACCAAGTGCAACTACAAGTTCAATTCCTGCCAGGAAAACTGAATACACTGGCATATGGACTAAGCAGAAATCTCATGGACCCACACAAGTGGAAATTGGAACCATGGATTTTCAACATGTTGACAAGCAAATAGGGGAGCCCAGACATAGATCTATTTGCCTCCCCCCAGAACTACCAGTTGGACAAATTTTGCACAAGGACTCCTCACAAAAAAGCCTGGAAAGTGGATGCTCTGTCCTTCAGCTGGAAAAACCTATTAGTCTATGCTTTTCCCCCTCTGTCTCTGCTCCCCAAAGTTCTGCTAAAAGTCAAACAGGACAAACCAAAAATGATTTTGATTGCTCCAGACTGGCCACGCCAACACTGGTACCCATTCCTGTGCAGTGTGTCACAAATATCTCCATGGCACCTGCCTCGGACATCTTCCTTGCTGTCTCAGCAGGACAACCAAATTCTGCACCCTCAGCTCCCAACATTGAACCTTGGCTAATCACTTAAATTCACCCTTAGCATCCCTTAGCAAACCTGTGATATATGTCATCTTGGAGGCGAGAAGACCTAGTACTAGAAAATCTTATGCTGCCAAATGGAAAAGATTCTGTGCCTGGAACCAATCTTTAGGGATGAGCACAGCAGCGCTAATTTACCTCAGATTTTGCAATACTTAACTGAGATGCTTCACAAGGGCCTGTCTTTTTCCTCTATTAAAATCCATGCTTCAGCTATTTCAGCTCACTGTAACACAGAACCACCCCTCTTTTCTCATCCCCTGCTCAAGCAGTATCTCAGAGGGGCAAAGAACTTGAGACCACCCAAGAGAGCTCCTACCCCTGCCTGGGACCTTAACTTAGTTTTGGAAAAGCTCACTTTACCTCCTTTCGAGCCAGCTGCTACTGCAGACTTAAATTTTCTTTCTTGGAAAACAGCCTTCCTATTAGCAATCACTTTAGCTAGAAGAATATCTGAATTACAGGCCCTTATGGCAGTGGAGCCTTTCATCATCTTTCATGCGGACAGGGTATCTGACAAATCCATCCTTCATGCCAAGGTGATTCCCAGTGTGGCTCTTAACCAGTCCATTAATTTGACAACCTTCTATCCCAATCCGCAGAACAAAGGGGAACGGATTCTGCATTTCTTGGACATGCACAGACAACTTAGATTCTACTTGGACAGAACTAAATTTCGGAAAAATTCTGAACAATTGCTAGTGGCATTTGCTGCTGGGACAGAGGGGAAGGCTATTTTAAAACAAACCATTTCTAAATGGATAAGCCATTGCATTCATTTCTGCTATAAGCACCATGGAAAACCTATTCCCCAAGGGATCAGATATCATTCCACCAGGGCTGCATCTACTTCTGCAGCCTTTCTCAGAGGTGTTCCTACCAGGGATATTCTAGAAGCTGCTACCTGGAGTTCAGTACATACATTCATCAAGCATTATCATTTAGCAATATTCTCTAAATCCAGAGCTGGCTTCGCCACTGCTGTCTTGCAGGACCTTATAGCTTGTCCTAATGCTGTATAAACCCATCCTCCCAATCATAGCTTTGGGAATCTACCCAAATGTAATGACTGCAAAAGTGAAACACGAAGAACTTAGTAAAGTTGTGTACACTTAGCATAAATGTAGATGTTCGAGTGTATTCACTGTTATAGTCCTGGTTACCCTCCCTCCACCCCCCTGTTTTTCTCTTACTATGCCTCTACTTTCCTTTACTATGCTTAAAAGCCTTTTTGATGTATTTGCTTTTGGTTGGAGGTATATTTTTGTGTTTTTAATTTTATTTGCTCCCCATTTGGGGGGCACCTGACATCTGGGGCAAGAAAAACTGATGTGATGGCGTCGGCTGCATGTTTTATACCCCTGACGACCTGACGTCATGGAAGAAGGGACAGCAACCGACGCAGGACCCAAGACTTTGTTAATCAGGCCGACTGAGGGCAACCTGCCAGCAGATTACCCAAATGTAATGACTGCAACAGTGAATACACTCGAACATCTACATTTATGGTAAGTGTACACAACTGTACTTTATCTTTGCTGTCAGATTTCTGTGTGGAACTTGATGAGATCCAAGTAGAGTACACCTGCTGGTTCACCTCCATCTGTTTCCACTAACAACCAGTCATTTATAAGGATCACATTACTCTGACATGATTTTGTAACAACTGTGATCCCATGTTGGTGGCTGTTTGAAGACCATTATCCTCCACAAAGCTAATCAAAGTAAGTGGTCATAATCATTGTCATCTTGGTGAAAAGCAGAAAATATATTCATGCTATGCACTAATAAAGTATAATGGCCTAGATGTTAGGTTGTAAAGTTGGTGACCAGAGTTTGAATCCTAGTTACAAAAATATATATATATATATATATATATATATAAAACACTACTAACACACAGAACCATGAACAGGTGCACAATCTGTACAGTAAATAGAAGATGTAGCTAACTGAGTGCTGCCTGACAGCAATCTTAGTAGTTGGTCCATATAGCAGACCTTGGTATCAGAGAATCTAGTTAGTAGGTGGAAGTGAATATCCAGTGGCCAGCTTCCCCATCTGGAAGGTGTTTTTAATTATTTATTTATTTATTTTATTTATACATATTGTAACTGGGTATGACCAATGGACACGAGTGACCCTGTTTGGTTAGGTGATTTGTTCAGAGTCATACAGTGGGCAAATAGAGATAGAATGAATCAAAACCTCTACTTTTTGCTTGAATGAAGCAGCTCCTTATGTCAGTTTGGGGCTGTAATCTTCTGCACTAAAGTGCCAGACTGTATGGCTGGGTATGAGATTGTTATTAGGGTTCTAACCAAGAGGAAGATTCCAGATGAGTTGGCCCCAGAAAGCACAGAGTTCCAGTGATGAAAAGTAGCCAAGGAAAACACTATGCTCCAGCTGGGGAGGAGCACAGTAGCATGGAAGTTTGTTGCTATGCAGTGCTGATGTAACTCACATTGCATGTCACCTGCCAACCAACAAGAAAGCAGGGATAGGTAGATATCAGAAAAATGTGAGCCAGCCATGGATGACAGCATGTAGGTTTCCATTTCTTGCTGTGGCTAATGGTAAGATATTTCCCAGTGAAAAGAATCCATTGCATGATATGGGTGCTAACCCAGGCAGACTGGCGGAACAAGTGTATCAATGGTGATCTAGGAACTGTTAATGGTCAATGCCTTACTGACTTCCAAATGTCAGCCCCTCTGTCTGTCAGTGAGACGTGGTTAGTAATACAGTGTTTTCTGTTTCAATGAGGTACCTACATGGGGGAATGTGTGGGCCATTGGTGTGCTGTGGCTAGAAGAAGACAGAGAAGGGCTAAAAATTATAAGAACTGGAGCCTGCTGTATAGTAAAACAATCAAGACAATATAGCAGGTAAAGTAACAAGGAATGGAGGAGGCAGTGTTTTTAGTGCTGTAAAATGCAACCCCCAAGTGTCTTAAAGCCTACAAAGTATTTCTTCATGAAAGACCTGGCACTGCAATTATCTTAAAATTTAAAATAAACTTATCTAACATCTTAAATCTTACATCCTGGCCTTTTCTAGGCACTGATATGATAGTTGCTTTTACTGTAAGAATGTTGTAGTTCTAGAAGATGTCCCATTTATAGAGTAATTAGGTGCTCGTAATTGTTTGGAAAGTGCAAGTATGATATAGCTATTGGAGAAGCTAAAAATTAGATGTAGAGACCTCTAAACACAGGTATGTATTACTCATATAAGCATAATCATACATCATTCACCATTAGCCTCCCAGTTTATTCTGTTTTTTGGGTAGAAATTATGAGATGAATTTGAAATGTAGTATTCTGAATTTGATATGGCAGCTCTGAAGGAGTAAGTTGTGTTTCTTTGTCTGATCCATTCAAAACAAGTCCTATTTGTTGAACTTGTTCTAGCCTCAAGTATTTTACTCGAGTATAAAATGCAAAGTCCTTCTCTGTGCTACCCACAAAGCATGCAGGCATCGTTTAGTGTACTTTTTATGGCAATCTTGTGTAGTCACCCTGAGCAAGTGAAGACCACCGGTTCTTTTGTCCTAACAGTCCCCTTACCTGACAATATGAAGTAAGGCACTGAAGAGAATGGCCTCCTTCACTGAAATTAAAATAATTTAATTGTGAAACAGAGGCTGTTCTGTGATTCTGCTGCAGTCTAAATTATATATCTAAAACAAAAAGGTAATTTAGAATTAGACTGCAGGAGAACCTGAAGAAAACATAAATATATAAGAAAGGTACTGCAGCTGCTGTTTATTTTAATGTTTGTCTTTCATATCATAGACAGCATAAGGCCAGCATTGTACTCCAAGTGGATATTAGTGATCAGTGTAGTGTTCCATGGAAACAATTTCAGTATAAAAGGCACAGTATATATACTAAAGTTTGCAACTTTAATAGCTAAAGGGTTCAATTAGGAAGTGAATTGAGTTAGTAAGAATGGTTCATATGATGCTTTTGTCACTTTCTAGTTAAGTTGTTTTTAACTGTTTAGAGTAATTTTCTTTTAAGAGAAATAGACCTGGCCTTATTAAAAGCTGTAAACATGTACAGAAGAAATGAATTTATTGTACATATACTAAAGATTTAAATTAGGAAAAATATGTGTGTAAACTAAATGTGAGTCAAACCAAAAGGCAGATGCAAGAAACAGAGACGGTGTTACTAGTGGATGTGGAAAAGAGAGCCATGTGATAATGCACTCTGACAGTAGCAAATATTACAGAAATGCTTGTGCAGTTAAACTGCAAGTCTTGTATTTCAGGTATACCTAAATACATGGGAGGAAAAGTTGTCTCACCTTCATTACCCAGAAAAGGGCAATTTAACAAGGTATGTAGAAGGATTAAGTAATAATCCAAACGAACTCGAGTCCAACAATAAACAGCTCAAATACACGAGTTCACAAGAATCCACTGGATGGTTGAAATAACGAGAAAAGGACTATAAAAATATTATTTATTCTATAAAAAAATAACAAAAAAACAGTTGGTTTAGCGCTTTCATCTAAAATAACTTAGACTTCTTCAGAACACCATATACATGTATCCAATCGTTTATATACACCTTTTAAAAATTAATGAACCAATCAAATCAATGTCTCCTCAAGCAAGTAAAAGTCTGTGAGTTCAATTTCAAAATACAAGTTTACCTAATACATAACACTAAATGCAATGCCTCATACATTTGACACATCAAATGTAAATAAATACCTCTCAGTATATTACCTCCTTGCTATACATCATACCTTAGTCTGTAATATAGGTTTTATTGAAATGTATTCGTTAATACCCGGTGGAGAGGTGGCATTCAATAAAATCTGCCATCTAACTTTTTTCTCCCCCAAAGTATACTTAATATTCCCACCTCGATGTGACACATTCACCAACTCCAGTATTGCAAACTTAAAGGTACTACATCCTGTACTATCCCTCACATGTCTAAATAGGGCATTATTTCCATCTCTTTTCCTGATCGCATACAAATGTTCATAAATCCTGTCCTTAAATCTTCTCCCTGTTTGTCCTACATAAAAACTAGGACATGATGTGCACAGGGCAAGATATATAACATTCTCAGTATTACAGTTGCCACGACAAAAATGTATAACATTTTTGCCATAATTATGTAACTGTAAATTATTATCCTCCATAATTGCCCCGCATTGGTTGCAATGACCACACTTCCTAGTACCAGTCTGTTGTCCTTTTATACTGGATACATTTCTTTCGAATTTCCTCTTAAGATTATAACCTACACTGTTGACAAATCTAGGCTCTTGTCCAACAATAGAAGATATAACGTCATCACCCCTTAAGATATTCCATTTTCTCTTAATAATATTCTTTATATCCTCAGTATAACTATTAAAGGGTATAAAATACATGCCATATGATAGTCATTTTCCTCTCCGTGAGTATTAATTTTTTCAGTATTACCTATATCCACACCTAATAACGGTTTAAATTTGGTTCCCCACATTTTACTAACATAATCTATGGCGTCTTCAATCACATAATCTGGATATCCCCTTTGTCTAAACATGGTTCCTATTGTGTTCAATTCCAACAACATCTCATTGTACTCAGAAGTCATTCTAGCAGCACGAATGCACTGACCTTTAACAATATTGTTTTTTAGCCTCACAGGATGACAGCTATTGTATTCCAAATATGTATTACTAAATGTCTCCTTCCTGTATATATTAGATTTAAATCCCTTAGGTGTTAAGGTTATATAAGTATCCAAGTACGCTATACTTCCCGTACTACATTCATGTGTAAAACACAGATAGGCGGTGGAGGGAAGTGAAAAGAGTGTCTACAGTGAAGTTGAAAAATGCCTTTCAAGCAGGGAGAGATGAATGCAAGTCAGACACTTGGAAGAAAATTCTAAGAAATAGTAAGAAAAATGTGGATTTTTATTGCTTCCTCTCTCTACAGCTAACCATCAGCTGCCACCAGATCCTGTCCTTATTCGCTAGATCTGTCAGACCTACCTTAACCTTCCCCAGGCTCAACCTGGCCCACTTCTGGGACAAGTGAGGGGGATGATCGAGGATGCTGATGAAACATCATACTGTTGCTGTCAAGTTTAGCCCCCTCCAACTCTATGGCAGCCTTGCAAGCTCAACAGTTGCTGACAATGTGAGGTGCATGTGTGCTTCTCTGCATGTGCAACCACCCTATCCAAGTGGTACACTACTTGTAGCAAGGGGCTTACCAGTTTCTTAATGATGCTATTGCAGAGTGCCTAGGTAACCTCCTTCCCCCAGAATGAGTGAGCTGGTATTGGTCACTCACTACTGTCTTCCCCTCATCTATTCCCTCCAGTGACACCAGTTGAATATTGGTTGTCTGAGCACTAAAAGGGCTTTTTCTCCCTGCATGATGGAGCCAGATGAAAAATGTTGAATTTAAACTATTAAACTAGACAGAGATGCACAGCTTAATATTTTGTTTGAAAATACTTTTGACATACTGCGGTTAAGAGATGACGAACAGAGTTGTATGAACTAGGTTAATACATTTGAGACATTAAGAGAGAGTATGGTTAAACAGTGATGATGTGTGATTATGCACTTAACAGAAGCAGTGTGCAGGAATGCAGCACATTGTACCTTTTCAGACTTCTCAGCGAATCCAATCACAGCAAGGAATCAAATTTCTGGATTTAAAGTTTACAGTTTTATGTTAAGACATCTTGACTTTATATTTTATTAGACATTAGGAATGGTAGAATAAATTTGCATTGTCAAAACAAAGTGTGCATGTGTAAAGAGTCATCACAACTTCATACAAACATATCTGTTACTTTGTAAGTAATATGGTCTGCTGTCATGATTATATATATATATATATATATATATATATATATATATATATATATATATATATGTGTGTGTACAGTATATATATATATATATATATATATATATATATATATATATATATATATATATATGTGTGTGTGTGTGTGTGTGTACACACACACACATATACACGTGTGCATGCACATCCTAACACACACAAAAAAATTCCCAGAGAGGACTGAGAATTTTCCAGTTTCCCACAGCTTTTGTTCTGGCAAGGTAGTCGTGCCACCACCCTACATTGGACCAGGACTCATCAACTACCATGCCTTTTTTGATCAATAAGTATATGTTAATAATAATAATAAAAAAAAAAAAAAATAGTAATGGGCAAAGTGGTCTCACCAGCTAGAGGCAGATGCCAGCAGCTTGACAATCTATAGATGTTCTTCGTGTTTCACTGTTGCAGTCATTACATTTGGGTAATCTGCTGGCAGGTTGCCCTCAGTCGGCCCGAATATCAAAGTCTTGGGTCCTGCATCGGTTGCTGTCTCCTCTTCCATAACGTCAGGTCATCAGGGGTATAAAACATGCAGCCGACGTCATTTTCTTCAGTCTTTCTTGCCGCGCGGTGCCCGAAGCAGAAGCAGTTCGCAAGTGCCAGTCGGCCGACTCCTGAAATTTTCCCATTCGAGTTTCAGAACCGAAGTCTTCAATTAAAGCTAAGTACCCCATTGGGGAAACTTTTTCTTGCTCCTTACCGATGTCAGTAAAAGTTAATAATTGCATTACTTGTGGGAAGCAAATACCTCATAAGGATTTTCATTTGTACTGTATTCCTTGCCTAGGCCCAGATCATAACGTGCCTTGCTGTGGGTTTTGTGCTACATTTAACCAATGCAGTATTAAGCGTTGGTATATCTTTGCTTCAAAATATTTTGGAAACAGATTTAATTACCCTGAAATGTCGTTGGATAGCAATCCGACTACCATAGTTCACAAAAGACGCAAAGAAAAGGACAGAGACACACTCTTGAGGTCCAAAACCGATGACGAAGCTTCTCCTAAGCCAGTCGCCGGTTCGCCGGTACTCAGTGAGGCACTTTTGCAGCCTCTGATACCCGCTACTTTTGAGTCGCAGGCCTCTACCGAGACCCATGCGGAGTCAAGCATGCCGCGAGATTCTCAGAGTATTGTACCTGTGGATGGCTCTCTCTCGGATGAGTCCGGAGCCGCTGAGCAGGCACTGGCTTCTGAGGGTATTTTCAGGCCTCAACATTTTCTATATAAAACCGACACCAGCTTCAAAAACAAAAACAACTTCTAAGGCTAAAAAAATGATGCATGAGCCACGTGCTCAGGCTCCTATGCCTAAAAAAACAGATAATCAAAATGGCTGAAGACTTAATTACCTTAATCAGGGGTTCCCAACCCCCTCCTGATAAGAGGCCTAGGCAAGACACTGATTATGAATCTTCAGATCAGGTTTCTATTTCTTCTGATTCCTCTTCTGATCAGGAATTTTCTATACCACCCTATGAGGATTCAGATGCAGAAGAATCCATCCCATCTGCATCTCCTCCTGAAGATTATTCTTTTGGAGAAACCTTGCATACTTTAAGGGAACATTTTCATTGGGAGAGTCAGGATTTCTCGGAATCAAAAAAGAGGCTTAGGGATTTCCTTCTTCTTCCTCAGCATAGGCCTTTGGCTATACCTCCTGTATTAGACATTGTAGATGTGTTTTCGGAATCTAGCATGGCTCCTGATTCCCTACCTCCGGCTCCTAGTAAGCCTGACAGATATTACAGGGTTCCTGACTCCCACAAATTTTTATTCAAAAATCCTGCTGCTGACCCTGAAACTATCTCACAGGGTCCCAAAGGTGTAAAGGCCTCTACAGCCAAGAATCCTACCCCCTCTGATAGAGATTCCAGGGCGCTGGATAGAAGGGCAAAGAAGGTTTATACGTCTGCAACCTTGGCAATTAGGGCCTTAAATTGCCAGTTTCATATGCTTAAATATCAACAGCATGTTATGGGATTATTGAAACAGAAAATTATGTTGATTTCTGAATGTGTGGAAAATAAAGAATTACAGGAATTATTGCATGCAGCAGAACAGGTTGGAAAGCATACTTTGCAATGTGGTTTTGATTCCCTGGAGGCCTCTTGCAGGGCCGCAGTTACTGGATCTGTGATTAGAAGGCATGCTTGGCTCAAGGAGCAAAATCTGCCTGATCATGTTAAAGCTAAATTGTTGGCTGCACCTTTACAACATGATACTCTGTTTGGTAATAAGGCAGAAGAGGTTTTAAAGAAAATGGAAGACAAAGCTAAATCTATGCAAACTGTAAAAGATTTCTTACAAGTGCAGCCACCCAGATTCAGTAGACACTGGCCTACAAAAAATTGGTCCTTTCCTGTGTCTGACAGAGCCTCACGAGGCAAATCCAGGCACTCAAAAGGCTCTAGATGCCAATCACAGGGTTCTTACAGGTCAAAGCAATGGGGTGCCTCTACCTCCAAATCTGGAAGAAACAAAGCACAACCCTACAGTAAACAGTCTCAATGACTTCCCTCTGCCATCACCAAGCACTTATCTTTTGGCAGCCCTCTTAGGGGGAAAATTAGCACTTCATGCTCAAAATTGGCAGTTAATAACGCAGGACAAGTGGGTATTAAACATAGTAGGTACAGATTTCATTTCCATACCTTGCCAATTCCAAACGGTTGGCCAGATCTGCCACAAAATCAATGGGCAGAGGCACAGAAACAAGTTACGTCCCTCATGGATATGGAGGCTATTCAACCAGTACCAGAACAGGAAAAAGGGCAAGGGTTTTATTCAAGACTGTTCCTGGTACCCAGAAAAGGCAATGCCTGGTGCCCAATACTGAATTTATCGATTTTGAACACATTCTTGGACATCCCAAAATTCAAAATGCTGACTTTGCAACAGCTTCTGTCCATGCTGGGCAAGAACTCTTGGTTAGTGACACTATACTTAAAAAGAGGCATACCTGCATATTCCATATAAGGGAATCATGCAAAAGATACCTCCAGTTCAAGGCTGGTTTTATGCATTACCAATTCTCTGCACTGCCCTTTGGCTTATCTACTGTGCCCAGGGTCTTTACAAAATGCCTGGCACCAGTAATTGCATTTTGCAGACAAAGAAGCATACAAATCTATCCTTACTTGGACGACTGTCTCATTCAAGCAGAAAACAAGGACATTCTTTTTCAACATCTGGCATTTGTAAAAAGGCTTCTAACATGCCTAGGGTACAGAATAAACAAAAAGAAATCACAACTGGTACCCTCTCAAAAAATTACATTCCTGGGTGCAAGCTTGAATACAACTGCCCCAGATGGCTTACCTTACGCCAGACAAGCAAAGGCAACTGACTATTTACTTCAAACAGATGGCAACAAAAAAACAATTATCTGCAAGATAAATTCTGCAGGCTTTGGGGTTTATGGCACCCTGCATTCTACTAATTCCATATGCAAGACTGCATATGAGGAAATTACAGTGGTATCTAAAAAGTTTATGGAGTCAACATTGTCACAGTCTGGAAACAATGATTCCTCTCATTCCCTGCCTACAACAGGAGTTTCTTTGGTGGGCAGAGACATGTCACCAGAACATGGGACGACCTTTCACTCTACCCCCTGCCTCCCAAACCCTAACTACAGATGCATCAGACTATGCTTGGGGAGCCGACCTGGCAGGGAGATCATTCAAGGCATATGGAGCCCAAAACAAATGCATCTGCATATCAACCAGAAGGAGATGTTAGCTGTTCAGAATGCCCTGACAGCCTTCAAGGATTTACTTCATCCAGGACAACTATTGATAAAGACGGACAACACCATGGTTATGTGGTACATAAACAAGCAGGGGGGTACACATTCCTACCCCCTTTGCAGACTAGCCATGGCATTGTGGGACACAGCCCTGACTTATCAAGTACATCTTCAAGCTCAATTCCTGCTAGGAAAACAAAATACTCTGGCAGATGATCTAAGCGGAAATATTATGGACCCTCACGAGTGGAAACTGGACCCACAAGTCTTCAGCATGATAACAGAGAAATGGGGGAGTCCAGACATAGATCTATTTGCCTCTCCCCAAAATTATCAACTGGACAAATTCTGCACAAGGACGTATCACAGACAAGCATGGAAAGTGGATGCCCTATCCTTCAGTTGTAAAAACCTATCAGTCTACGCCTTTCCTCCTCAGCCTCTTCTCCCCAAGGTCTTACTAAAGGTCAGACAGGAAAAACCAAAAATGATCCTAACTGCCCCGGACTGGCCTCGCCAACAGTGGTACCCAATTCTAAGGAATATGGCTCAACTGCCTCCTTGGTACTTGCCTCAAATACCTCATCTACTGTCTCAGCAGAGCAATCAAATTCTGCACAATCAGCTCCAAACTCTGAACCTGGCAGCGTGGCTGATCATGTAATTATTCAAACAATGCCTCTCAGTAAATCTGTGATGGATGTCATTTTGGAAGCCAGAAGGCCTAGTACTAGAAAATCTTATGCTGATAAATGGAAGAGATTCTGTGCTTGGAACCAAGCACAAGGAACAGACACAGCAAAGTCAATTATTCCTCAGATTTTACAATACTTGTCTGAGATGTTTGACAAGGGCCCATCTTTTTCATCAATAAAAATCCATGTCTCTGCCATCTCGGCTCATTACAACACAGAACCCCCCCATCTTTTCTCATCCTCTGCTAAAACAGTATCTTAGAGGGGACAAAAATTTAACGCCTCCCAGAAGATCACCAACTCCTGCATGGGACCTCAATTTTGTGCTGGAAAAACTCACCCTACCTCCTTTTGAACCAGCAGCTACTGCAGATATAAAGTTTTTATCTTGGAAAACAGCTTTCCTTCTGGCAATCACTTCAGCAAGAAGGGTTTCAGATTTACAGGCCCTCATGGCTGTAGAGCCTTTTATTATATTTCATCCGGACAGGGTGTCCCTCAGGACCAATCCTTCCTTTATGCCTAAGGTGGTATCCAGTGTGGCTCTTAACCAAACTATTCACCTGCCAACCTTTTACCCAAATCTACAGAACAAGGGGGAGCGGATTCTGCATTCCTTGGACGTACACAGACAACTAAGATACTACTTAAACAGGACCAAATCTCTAAGAAAGTCTGAGCAACTACTGGTGGCATTTGCTGCAGGATCAGAGGGGAAGGCTATTTCAAAGTGGATAAGCCACTGCATTCATTTCTGCTACTTGCATCATGGTAAACCGGTGCCCAGGGAAATCAGGTCACATTACACCAGGGCTGCATCTACCTCAGCAGCTTTTCTCAGAGGAGTTCCAACCAAAGGCATTCTAGAAGCTGCTACTTGGAGCTCTGTTCATGCATTTGCAAAGCATTATCATTTGCCTCTCTTCTCCAAGTCCAGGGCAGGCTTTGCTACTGCAGTTCTGCAAGGCCTTATAGCCGCTCCTAATGCTATTTAGCTCCATCCTCCCATCCATAGCTTTGGGATTCTACCCAAATGTAATGACTGCAATGGTGAAACATGAAGAACATAGTACAGTTGTGTACACTTATCATAAATGTAGATGTTCGAGTGTATTCACTGTTGCAGTCCGGGTTACCCACCCACCATCCCCCTTTTTTCTAGAACTTCTCTTTCCTTCACTATATTCTACAGCCTTTGTGGTGTATTTGCTTTTAGATGAAGGTAAAGTTTATGTTACAATTGCATTTATATATATATATATATATATATATATATATATATATATATATATATATTTTTTTTTTGCTCCCCATTTGGGGGGCACCTGACATCTGGGGCAAGAAAAACTGAAGAAAATGGCATCGGCTGCATGTTTTATACCCCTGACAACCTGACATCATGGAAGTGGAGACAGCAACCGACACAGGACCCAAGACTTTGATATTCAGGCTGACTGAGGGCAACCTGCCAGCAGATTACCCAAATGTAATGACTGCAACAGTGAATACACTCGAACATCTACATTTATGCTAAGTGTACACAACTGTACTTTCTAAATAATGCCTTCTTCTGAAATAATAATTCATAAATAAATACCATCCACAATATAGTAAAAGTGAATAAAGACATTTAGTAAGTAAAAAAAAAATGAAAAATAGACCATGCAAATGCAAGTTAAATGTGCAGGGGTATAACTCTTACATGAGCTGAATGACTGTACTCTAACTCAAGAATATGATCCCTTAACTAAGCTGAGTTAGTAGAAGATTATATGGGTATATTGCAAACAGCAGCTTGCGTAGTGGATGACACACAAGTGTCTGACTCATACACTTGATTAAAACATTAAAATATACTAGTTTCTTTTCCCAGAAAGACCAACTGGAAGTAAACATATTATGTTATGTTGTCCTCTCTTGCCATAAGTCTTGCAGGTTGGGTTTGGAGCTGATCATGGCTCTGACTTGGCCGAATACTAAAGCTTGGGAGCTTCCACTGGCTCAAGACCAACCCCTATCCCATGATGCTCTGGGCCACATCCTCAGATCTCATTTGCCACTCAAGCAATCGAGAAGTGTTCCTGCTGGCTCGTTGGCTAAGTATAGATTTTGTTAGTCTAATTTCCCCTTAATTTCTCTCTTTATACTCCTCTTACCTTTCTAGAGAGTTAGTTTTCATGTTGTCTGCGTTAGGTCACTCTAGTTAGTTTAAAACCCCCTTCCCAACCTGGTGAGAGTTTCCATTTAACTTAGAGGGCTCTCACTGCCCGTTTAAGTTAGAGGGCCACTTCCCCCATGTTTTTCTTGTCCTGTCTGTGTAGAAGTTAGAATCCATTTAGGTTAGAGGATTCTTCTTCTTTTTCTTCCTTCTTTCTGCTTCTTGCTGTTAATTAAAAAAAAAAAAAGACAATGCAACACAAGAGATACTCTCGTTGCTAGAAAAGAGAGTCATCCAAGAGGTCCTCGCAGACCAAATGGGATCCGGAACTTACTCAAGATTCTTTTTAGTTCCAAAAAAGACAGGGGACTGGAGATCCATTCTAGATCTCAGCAAGCTAAACAAAGCAGTGAAGAAGTCAAAGTTCCGGATGGTAACTCTGCAGTCAATATTCCCATTTATCAGGAAAGATGATTGGATGTGCTCAGTAGATCACCAGGATGCATACTACCATATAAAGATGGACAGGTAATCCAGGAGACATTTATACTTTCAGCTGGGAGCCAGTCATTACCAATTTCGAGGCCTGCCCTTTGGCCTCACTACAGCCTCAAGAGTGTTCACCAAATGCATGGCAGTGGTCACGGCTCACTTGAGACATCAAGGATTCTGTGTGTTTCCATACCTAGACAACTGGCTCCTCTCAGCTACCACCAAGCATCTACTACTATGAATGAGAGACAAAACAATGTCACTTTGTCCCAGACTAGGCATCACAGTAAACTTAAAAAAAAATCTGACTTGTCACCGTCTCAGCATATTACCTTCTTAGGCGCAGAATTGGATTCAAGAAATATGGCTGCAAAACTTAACCCAGATAGAATACAGCCCCTTCATCAGCAAATCAGGATTTTGATGTTAAGGAAGAAAGTTCAGGCCAGATATGTGCTGCAATTTCTGGGTATCATGGCAGCAACTATTCTTCTAGTTCCCCTAGCATGACTACACATGAGGGTTCTGCAGTGGTTGCTATTTGCTCAGTGGTCAATGCAAGATCTTCCTCTTTCACATCAGATTATCATCACTGAGTCTTGGAAAAAAGATTTCCCTTGGTGGCTGCAGACAGACCAGTTGTATCACGGCCGCCCCCTTGTCTTTCCTCAACCAAATGCAGTACTAACCATGGACGCTTCCCAGATCCAGTTGGGGGGGTGGGCGTTATCTGGGGATAACAGTCCAAGGCCTATGGCAAGAACACAAAAGCCACTTTCACATCAACGTTCTGGAGATGAGAGCAGTGCTCTGTGCATTGCAGGCATTTCAGAACTCTCTACCCATAGGGATGGTTGCAATTCAGACAGATGACAGAGATCAACCAAATCCTACCCACTATGTCGGGAGGCACAAGTTTGGCAATGGGCCATCGCTTCTCAATGCTTTCTGATAGCAACGCACATCCCAGGGAAATCCAACATGATAGCAGACAAACTCAGCAGAGCTATTCTGTTGCCTCATGAGTGGTCCCTGAAGACAGAGATTGTGGAAAAGATCTTCCAAAAAATGGGGCCAGCCTTGCTGCAACCTTTTCGCCACTAACATGAATGCCAAATGCAGCAACTACTTTGCCCTCATTCCTCCTCCGGGGACGTCACCAAGGGATGCACAGGTTCATGATTAGCCCCTGGGACTACTGTGTGCCTTTCCCTCTTTTTCTCTAATTCCCAAAGTACAAAAGCCAGCTCTTTGAAAAGCACTATGATCCTCATTGCTTCTTAATGGCCTCAACAAGTTTGATTCTCCTTTCTTCAGACCCGTCTGCTGGAGGAACCTTGAATTCTGGATCCAGTTCCAGACCTCTTGACCCACTCTTCGGGGGGAGTTCCATCCATCTATCCAAACCCTCAAGTTGACAGCATGGCTGCTTCAATTCCACTCTTAGTCAGGTGTTACTGCTTTTCCCCTGCAGTAAGTCATATTCTCGCCTCTTCCCATAAACCGTCCATGAGGAGATTGTATTCCAGTAAGTGGAAAAGATTTTCATGCTGGGCTGCGGGACAGAACATAAAACCTTTTACAGCTCCTATTACTGCAATCCTAGAATTAATTTCTAAACTTTTTGATGAAGGAGCTGCAGCAGCTACCATCAGAGTTCAGTTGGCAGCCATTTCTAGTTTCCATACTGGAGAAATGGGAGTTCCTATTATGTCCCATAGGTTATGTAAAGCTTTCCTCAAAGGTACTTTCTTACTCAGACCCCCTATCAGAGAGCCCCCAGTCCCTTGGGACCTAAGTCTTGTTCTAAACTCACTGATCTTACCACCCTTTGTACCCGCATCATCTTGTGATTTGAAGTATTTGTCATGGAAGACTCTCTTTTTAGTAGCCATAACCTCTGCCAGATGGGTATCGGAATTACAAGCTCTTTCTATTCATTTCCCTTATATAATTTTTCACAAGGATAGGGTATCCTTGAGAACTTATCCATCATTCCTTCCAAAAGTCTGTTCAGAGAATAATATAAACCAATCTATTGAATTGCTTGTGTTTTTTCCAAACTGCAGCGACAAGGCAGAGTATAAATTGCATCAGTTGAATGTACATAGGCAGTTATGTTTTTACCTTCATAGGACAAAAAGACCTCAGAAAATCTGACCAGCTTTTAGTGTCCTTTTCTGACAAAAAGTAAGGATTGCCAGTTTCCAAAGTAACTTTGTCAAAATGGCTAACTGATTGCATTTCCTTCTCTTACAGTAAGAATAATAAATAGCTACCAGGGAAGATAAGAGGACAATCCACAAGATCAGTCTCAACGTCCTCTGATTTTCAGGCCAGACTTCCTATTGATTATATTTGTGCAGCTGCCACATGGGTGAGACCTCATACCTTCATCACTCATTAAAAAGTGTATGTGGCCACCCAGAACAGGTCTTTCTTTGGATCCACTGTATTGAAGAGTCTTTTTTCCTGAGCCACCCTGGGATAAAGGTGCTAGGGATGCTGTCCCAACCTGCAAGAATTATGATGATAGGACAACATAACATTAAGAAGTTATGCACTTACCATAACGTTCCAAGTTTGTTGTCCATCTCGCCTACATTCTTGCGTCCCACCCCCCTACCCCCATCCTGTGTTCCTTGTGGAACGGGTGAACAATTCTATATTTATGTACATAGTTATGATGATTTGGAGTCTCTGTTTTTTGTCTCATGCCAAACATCTGTATATATATATATATATATATATATATATATATATATATATATATATATATCTGCTGTAGTTATTTGGGTTAGTCTAAATCTTTTGCTTGTAAACAAGATCTGGGAATGTGACCCAGAGCATCATAGGATATGGGGTTAGCCTCGATCCAATGGAAGCTATCGAGCTTTAGTATTCGGCTGAGTGAACTCAACCTGCAAAATGTAGGTGAGATGGACAACAAACATGGAACGTTATGGTAAGTACATAACTTCTTAATTTCACATATTACTGTTGGTGGTACTTTTTCTTTTTTAAAACTTTAACTCAGAGTTTACTTACTGACACATTTTACTACTTACCCATGTTACATGTAAACATGCAGTTTTTTCCTAAGTCAGAAACATATCTGCAATTCTGCAAAAACATGACAAAGCATGGAAAAATGGCACAAAAATAAAACCCTTCAAACCTTACATCTGTGAAAAGAGTTACATAATTTCACCAAGAGGCGAATTCACCTAGACAAAAAATTTATTATACAGATCCACAAGATAATGGCAAAAACAATTCAGAGGTTCTGGAGCTCAGTTATAAGTTCATAGAAGGTTACTAGGCTGATGGCCATAGAGCTCTTACAAACCTAGCCATATTTATCCCTAGTTGCCCCAACTGGTGGTGGTTAGGTGAGTGAGGCTCATAAAGGTAAGGGTCTGTGGTAGTTAATAACCAATGCAAAAATGGCAGCAAGCAGCCCTCGGTGAAATAAAACTGAATAATCAGAAAAACAAAACACTACTAGGGCTCATGCCCCAAGGACAAATCCAAAAACTTGGTATCTAAAAGATAGGAACGGAATGGTGTTTTGGTTCTATGGTAGTTAATACCAATTTCCTCTGTCCATTAGGGAAATGAGCGCCACCCTAAGAGTGAATTTCCAGTCACCCATCCATTGATCTAGGTTGCATTTGAAGAGGGTCAGGGAGGGGCTCTGTCTCAAGTGAATTGGAAGCTTGTTCCAGAGAAGTGACAATCTCTAGGAGATGCATTTATCTCTGCATCATGATCTGTTCATATCAGAGTCTACGTTAAGATCCCTGAAGTGAGTGACCCTGGTGTAGTTTGATTTATGAATGTGTAGCATTTCCATCAGGGCTGGTCAGAGACTGCCCTATAAGCCAGGCACAAGTCACCCTTTAACAACCAGTAGGAGACAGAATACAGTGACAGGGCTTTCAGTCTTTCCACGTAAGACTTGATCTGATGTTGTCAATCTTCACTTAATCCTTGACTGTGGGTTTGGTTCTGTAACTCGGAGCAGACTTAACTGTTATTCCAGCTCGCGCCTTTCAAAAACTCTCAAGCTTAGCTTTACCCATAACGCTCCTCTCAGGATTACCTCAGATCTCATTTGCCGCATTTAGTGCCAGACACTTTTTTGTGTCAAGTCTCGAGCAAATTCTTTCATCTGAATTGTAATTATAGGCTCCTTTTTGTGAAAAACATTTATTTCTTACTCTTTATCTTTATCTCACTTACCCAGCTCCTCTACGCTCCTTTTTTAACACTTTTAGTGTATTCTTAATACCATCATTGGTAGTCTCTTGCTTTCACTTTCTCTCTATCTACCTTTACAGTAATGTTTCAGTACCATTCTTGGCACTTTTTCTGTTTAACTTCCCTTTACTGCTAAGGTAAACCTTCCGTAACGTTGTTGGTACATTTCTTTCAGCCTAACTATATATATATATATATATATATATATATATATATATATATATATATATATAAAACTTATAGCTTGCTTTCCCTTTCGTGTGTGTGTGTGTGTGTCTGTGTGTGTGTGTGTGTGTGTGTGTGTGTGTGTGTGTGCCTGCCTTCTTATATGGCAAGCAAAGCTAGAGGGACTTCTGGCTTCAAAAGATGCCAGACATGTGACAAAGTTGCCTAATTCTTTTTTTTTACTAAATATTTTTTATTATTTCAAATAAGATGTCTTAAGAAACATTACATGAAATAAAGATAAATAACATATTTACAATTCTAAAACATTACTAACTTCAAACCATTATATAACTATTTACATTGGTGTCTATGCAAATAACATTGAAATTCTATATTATATAAAGTTAGAAACATAAGATGATATATCTTATTCGATCTTTTTGAGTATTTCCAGTACTTTCATCCAAGAGTAATAGTAAGAAGTAGATATTTTAGTTCTGTTCTTCACTGTTAATATTTCCATGTGAGCAACTGTTGTTGTTAAATTCTCAAATTCCTTGAACGTAGGAGAAGCCTCATTTTTCCAGTGTATAGTTATGATTTTACGTGAAATTGCCAATAGTGACCATAGGATTTTAGTGTCTTTTTTTGGTACACAGTTTGGAATAGGAGAGTTGAATAAAATTAAAGACTTTGTTAATTGAAAATTATCATATTATAAACAGTCTGAAAAAATAGTTAATGGATTTCCGGTACATATTGAGACATATACATTCATAAAAAACATGCTGCCAATCTGCTTTTATCTTGGTATGGCATCTCCAACATTGATCTTCAATAGAATACATTTTGGCTAACCTATGTGGTGTATATAAACTTCTGTGTAGATATCTCCAAGTGAATAATTGCCAGTATTTTGATAATGTAGAAAATTTGGAAGATTTTAGAATAATACTTTTTTCTTCTTCAATTGGAGGATGGTTGTTTATTAAAGTATAATAATCCCAGTATGATTTTTCATGACAGATTTTTGTTTTTTTAACAATTTTATAGATATTAGACAAATAACCTGTACTCTGATAAGGCTGTTTTGTGATAAGAATAAGGTATTCAATGAGTTTTGAAGCTTCATGTCTAACTGAAGGTTGCATTTGTTCTATTTTATTTATAAGAAAATGCCTTAGATTTTGTAAAAACAACCAATTGTCTTTATTTATATTATAGTTATAAATTATCTGTTCATTTGTTAGAATTTTCCCTTTCTCTATAAGTTGATGCCAAAAGAGTAATGTTTCTTCTTTAAGTATATTTATTTTAGATATTTGGAATGTATCTAGAATATTTGGTGTAAAAGCTATTGGGAAAATAAGAAAAATCCAAGAATTAATATTTGGTATTTTGTTTATATATGTTTTGAACACTGAAAGTGTAGAGCTTATATAGTTCGATGACAATTTATTAATATTATTCCTTTTCCCTAAAAAATAATCTTTTAACATCCATATAAGGGGTGATGGTATTACTGTTAAGTTGTCTTGTATGTGATTATAATTGATTTCTATGTAAATCTGCTCATGGGCTTGTTTCCATATAGGTGTGTATGAATTATTTAATCATAGTGTTATGTTTTTAATAACAGATGAGGTAATATATAAATCAATATCCGGTAAATTAATTCCACTGTCTTCCCAATCTGGTAAATGTTTATTTAAGGCTATACAGGGTTTATTTGGAAACCATAGAAACTTTAAAATTAGTTTATTGTATCTTTGAATAATATATTTGAGAGGTGGCAATGAAAATTTTTGTATTAAGTATAATATTTTGGGAAATATGATTATTTTAATAAGATGTAATCTGTCTGCTGTTGAAAAGATATATTTATTCCAGTAACCAATTCTTTGTTCTATTTTGTCTAGTATTTTATTATATTTAAATATTAGAGAATCTGTTAATTCATTGAGTAGATTTATTCCCAGATATAATAATTTACTTTCTGTTACTATATATTTGTAAAATCTTTTGTTTATATTATTTTTTTTTTTTACAATTACAGGGCATAATTTTAGTTTTGTTTTCATTAAATTTTAAGCCTGAAATATTTTGAAATTTATTCATGGAGTTAAATAGAGCATTCAGACTCATTTGCATCTGAGAGAGTTAATAGTATGTCATCAGCAAAGAGTTGGATTTTAAGGTTTAACATTTTATTAATACAAATGCCCTTTATGTTATTGTTTGTTCTGATTTGATTTGCAAAGGGTTTCTTTGAGTAATGCAAATAACAATGGTGATAAAGGGCAACCTTGTTTAGTTCCCTTTTTAATTGTTATAGGGCCTGATCTATGCCATCCTAGTTTAACATGTGCAGTAGATTTTTCATATAGTATTTGGATAAGATTATTAAAATTAGAAGGAAAGCTATATTCTTTTAAAACTAGTGAAAAAAAGTTCCAGTTAACCGAATCAAAAGCTTTATTAATATCTAATGAGATTACATTTAAATCTAGAACTTTATGTTTGCTATAATGTGTTAATGTTAGTATTCTTTTAATATTATCTGAAGTATTTCTTCCTTTAATAAAACCTGTTTAGTCTTTGTGAATAAAGAAAGGAAGAAAGTGTTTGATCCTATCTGCGTATATAGCCATAAACATTTTATAGTCTATATTGAGTAATGATATTGGCCTATATGAGGAACACTGCTTCTCATCTTTATCTGGTTTGATAATTGGGGATATCAATGAATATTTCCAAGAGGGTGGTATATTCAAATCTTTCTTGGCTATATCATATACTTTTAATAATAAGGATATGGCTTGATTGGGTATTAATTTATACATTTATGGTAGCATATTGTCTGGGCCAGGTGCTTTATTTGTCTTGAGCTTTTTAATTTGTGATTTTAATTCTGTCATATTGATTGGTTTGCTTATAATGTCTATGTGTTCCTGTGTTAATTTAATATGAATATTATTTTCTAAGTATTTTTTTATATCCTTGGTAGGTGTATCTTGAGTGTTTATGGAATTATCAATGTTAAATTGGAGTCTGAATGCTTCTAAAATGTCATTTAGTTCCATAACTATTTTGTTAGTTTTAGGAATAAATATTTAATGTTAAGTTGTCAATCTCGCCTTCATTCTTGCTGGATGGGTTCGGAGCCGATCCTCGGCTCCGACTCGGCCAATACTAAAGCTCGAGAGCTAATTCCACCGGCTCGAGGCTCCCCTATATCCCACAATGCTAGGCAGAAACTACTTAGATCTCGTTTGCCGCTATAGCTGACGAGGTGCGATTTTCTACCGGCTCAGGCAGGTTAGTTCAAATTTACTCTTAGGTACTGCTAATAACCCCCTCTTAGTTCTAATACATATATTTTAGTTTAATTTTAACTTTTAGATATATCGACCCCTATTTGTCGACCCCCTTCCCTTTTTACCCTTGTTCTAGGCCTTCGGCCCTTCCCTCACCCTAGTCCTTTATTAGATTAGTGTTGTAGGGGCTTGTGTGTGTGCGTTTCTGTATTAACATTAATAATTTATTTTGATATTTTTTCTGTAGAGAGTGTCTGGATTGTGTTTGTGTGTGTTAGCCTCTCTTTTTTCACTATGTCTAAAGACAAGGTCTCAGGCTTCAAGAAGTGTGACTCGTGCTGTCAGAAAATGTCTCTGACAGACGGTCACACTTCTTGTGTGTATTGCCTGGGGCCTTTGCACCTGCAGGACTCTTGTGCTTTTTGTCATGGGTTTAGCCCTAGAGTCCTGCAGGAACGCAAGAACAAACTTATCTTGCGGGGCTTATTAAAGCCTGAAGGCCCCCCGACTCAATCTGTGTCAGGGAAGCCTTCAAAATCCTCCAAGCAGTCGGCTCCTGCTCCTGAGTCGACGGCTGGAGCCGATGTTTCTAAGCCTCATACTGTTACCTCGGCTCCGGCTGGAGCCGTGGCTGATAAGACTTTGTTGGCTCTGATACCCTTATCAGAGCCACATTCGAGAAAGAGGTCCAGGTCCCCCTCTATCGGATCCGTGCACTCGGCGCCAGGATCCCCTCTCCTTTCGGAACGAAGTCACAAAACTCATTCCTCTCGGTCTTCCAGATTATCAGACCATGATTTGCAAAGGGTGGTGAGTAGACTTCTGAAGTCCGAGGCACTGGCCCAAATGCTGCATAGCCTGACTCACCAGTCAGTGGCTATTCCCGTTCCCCAATACATTCCTCCTCCGACTCCTTCGAGTTCGGAGCCAAGGCTTGTCGGAGCCATGACTGTCGGTGCGTCGGATCCGATACCTTCCATTTCGGCTCCGTCGTCTGCCCCGATCTCCTCTTTGGAGGGATCTCGGCGCCGGGCTTCCATCGTCGGCTCCGAGGGGGCGAGTGGCATCAGACCCTTGTCCGACCCCGCTCTCCCTCTCGGGGCTTCGGCGTTGGTGAGTTCAGCTCTGACATCGGCTTCGGAGCTGTCTGTCAGTGCCGGGGGAGGTCCTTGTCTCTTCGGAGCGAGGGCCTCGGGCCTTGCCTGACAGGGATGCCTTCGAGGTCATGCGGAGCGTGCTAGAACCAGGTTCTGCCCTACAGTCAGCTCCTTCAGCCCCTCCATCTACAGTGCCTGCGGTGATTTCTACTCACCCCCTTGTCCCAGACCGCAGAGAGCCAACTCCTCACGTTTCCCCATTGGGAATTTCCTCCTCTTCTGAGGCCTCTCCTGACCCTGCAGGAGATCCCCCAAGGAAGAGGCAGTGCAAGAGGAAGCACATTGACTCCCCTGAGTCTATCACCTCTGACACTGACTTAGAGGAACTGAAGGTCCCTCGATCCCCCTCTGAGGATGTCTCCTTTGCTGACATCCTTGAGATCCTGAAACAGAGGGGGAACTGGCCAGCCCTTAATCCTTCGGAGGATGAGTCAGTGTATCTTGAGGCGTTTGGTTCTCACCCTTCTACCTCCTGGGTGTCCCCTCCCTTTGACCCACTTATGGAAGTGGTGGCAAGGAAGGCTTGGATGGCTCCTGACTCAGTGGAACCCACCCCAAGGAGACCATCCAAATTTATTACTGCCCCCAAAGATAAAGAATTTTTATCCAAAGGTGTCCCTGTTGATGCCATGGTGGTGGCTGCGGCCACAAAGGAGTTAGCTGATCCTTCGGTTCCTGTCCATCCTCCTAATAAGGAATCTAGGACCATGGACAGGTACGGCAAGCGGATGTTCTCATCAGCGACCTTTTCAATGCGGTCGCTGAACTACTTATGCCACTTCACTCGTCTCCAAAGAGATTTACTCAAGGATATGGGTGAACTGATGAAGGATCCTACAGCTGAGGGGTTCAAAGACACTATGAACTCCCAGTTGGAAACCCTAAATTCCATCATTAACTCCTCCATGCGGCTGGTCTCGTATGCAGCAGATGGGGCGAGTAGAGCCGCAGGCACAGGCGTTGCCTTACGACGTCACGCCTGGATGCAGCTATGCAACTTTGCGGACCCTTTCAAGGCGTCCTTCACCAATTCTCCCTTTGATGGATCATCCTTGTTTGGTCCACAGGTGAAGGATACATTGACCAGGTGCAAGGTAGAAGGTAAGACTCTCTCTGCTGTAGGAGTCCGTTTTTCTACCCCTTCTAGACCTTATCCCAAAGGTCAAAGGGGAGGAAAGATGTGGTTCCGCAAACAATCCCAGGGGAGTCTCATCTGATGCACAAGGCCGATTCCCCTCTAGAGGCAGAGGGGGGAATAATAATAGACGCTGCCCTAGAGGCAGAGGAGGTCTGCAAAACTAGGGTAGCAGAGAAATGTTCTCTGACAAACCCTTCCAGCACCCCTGAGGGGCTGCCCGGCTGTCCACCTTCAGAGGCAGTCGGGGGAAGGTTATCACTGTACCCAAAAGCCTGGCTTTCCCTTACTCAAGACAAATGGGTACAGTCGATCATATCCGATGGTTACAAAATTCCCTTCATTCACATTCCAACCCAACCAAAAAGATCCCTTCCAGATGTTTCACCCGGTCTAAGGGAACAAGCAGCATTAGAAATTTCAAAGCTGCTATCAAAAAGAGTCATCCAATCAGTCCTGGCAGACCAGCAAGGATCCGGAATCTACTCCAAATTCTTTTTGGTACCAAAAAAAACAGGGGACTGGAGACCCATACTGGATCTCAGCTACTTAAACAAGTTTGTCAAAAAAACGAAATTACGGATGGTCACGCTTCAGTCCATTCTACCCTTCTTGGGTCAGGACAATTGGATGTGCTCGATAGATCTTCGGGACACGTACTACCACATCAAAATGAACAGACACTCCAGGAGATATCTCTGCTTCAGGCTGGGAGCCAGTCACTACCAATTCAGGGCCCTGCCCTTTGGTCTCACTACAGCCCCCCGTGTGTTCACCAAATACATGGCAGTGGTCACGACTCACTTGAGACGTCAAGGATTCCAGGTGTTTCCGTATCTGGACGACTGGCTCCTTACTGCCACCACCAGACATCAGCTTCTCCTATCCAGGGACTTCACCATCCAATCTTGCCAAGCTCTAGGCATTTCGATAAATTTCAAAAAATCTGCCTTGTCGCCTTGTCAGTCTATTATTTTTATAGGCGCCACCTTAGCTACACGGAATCTTTCAGCCAGACTCACAGAGCAGAGGGTATCAGACATTCGGAACCAAGTGTCCCTTCTCTTACAATGTGTCAAAGTCAAAGCCAGACTGGTGTTGAAGGTACTAGGACTCATGGCAGTAGCTATTCCCCTTCTTCCCTTAGCTCGCTTTCACATGAGGATCCTCCAATGGATGCTGTTTACTCAATGGTCCTTTCAACAGCTCCCGATGTCCCATACCATATTGATAACTCAAGCATGCAAGAATCAACTGTCTTGGTGGATCACATCACCTCAACTTCTCCGAGGAAGACCCTTCACTCTTCTCCCCCCAGTTGCCACGTTGACAACAGATGCCTCCCTGATCAGGTGGGGGGGGGGGCATTATCAGGGCAGGACAGTCCAGGGCACGTGGCAACCTTTCGAGTGCCACTTGCACATAAATGTCTTAGAGATGAGAGCAGTGCTTTTAGCGTTGCAAGCCCTTCACGACTCTCTTCCCACTGGGACTATTGCAATTCAAACGGACAACATGTTCGTAGTGTGGTACATCAACAAACAAGGCAGAACCAGATCATACCCTTTATGTCGAGAGGCACTCAGACTTTGGCAATGGGCGATCTCTTCTCAGCGTTTTCTGATAGCAACGCATATTCCCGGGAAATCCAACGTTATTGCAGACAAAATTGAGCAGAGCAATTCTCATGCCACACGAGTGGTCTCTAAAGAAGTCAGTTCTAGAAGAAGTATTCCTAAGATGGGGCCAGCCTTGCTGCGATCTGTTTGCTACTCCCCAAAACAGCAAGTGTCATGACTTCTTCACTCTCTTCCCGTTACCAGGCCATCCCACCAGAGACGCTCTAGTCCACGTTTGGCCCCGGGGACTTCTGTATGCCTTTTCCCCCTTTCCACTGATACCTCAACTAATTCAGAAAGCCATCGCCTTGAGAGTGACAATGATCCTCATTGCCCCTTACTGGTCTCGACAGATATGGTTTCCCTTTCTTCATCGTTACCTTTTGGAGCAGCCCTGGCATTTGCACCCAGTACCAGATCTGATCACCCATCAGTCGGGTCAGCTGCACCAATCTCTGTCTTCTCTAAACCTCACAGCGTGGTTTCTCCGATTCCAACCTTAGCCAGGCTTCCCTCAATATCTCGCTCGGTCCGAGATATCTTGATAGCCTCTCATAAATCTTCTACCCGGAAGATTTATAGTAGCAAATGGAAACGTTTTTCCTTTTGGGCATCATCGAAAAACATAGATCCCTTTACTGCACCTATCCAGTCTATTTTAGACTTTCTAGCAGAACTCTTTCATTTAGGATCTTCTGCATCAACCATTAGAGTTCAATTGGCTGCCATATCAAATTTTCATGTTGGTGTTTCAGAATCCAGCATCATGGCTCACAAACTCTGTAAAGCCTTCTTAAGGGGTGTATTTCTTCTCAAACCTCCAATCAAAGACCCTCGCCTCAATGGGATTTGAACTTGGTTCTGGCATCTTTAATTCTTCCCCCCTTCGAACCGGCGGCTTCATGTTCTCTGAAGTTGCTTTCTTGGAAGACACTTTTCTGGTAGCTATAACTTCAGCGAGAAGAGTATCCGAACTCCATGCTCTGTGCAGTCGTCCTCCTTACTTAGTTTTTCACAAAGACAGGGTATCCCTCCGTACTAATCCATCCTTTTTGCCTAAAATTTCTTCTCAAATTAACCTAAACCAAATTATTGATCTCCCCGTTTTTTTCCCTAACTATTTAAACAGGTCGGAACAAAAGCTACATTTTTTGGATGTTCATCGCCAACTGAGATATTACTTAGACAGGACTAAACAATTCAGGAAATCTGATCAATTGTTTCTGTCATATGCGAAAGGTAAATTGGGCCTTCCAGTCACTAAAGTATCCCTTTCTAGATGGCTCACCTCTACAATTACCTTCATCTATGAGATCAGACATCAAAAACTACCCTCAAGACCTAGAGCTCATTCAACTAGGGCATTAGCTACATCCGTAGCTTTTCAGGAAAGGTTGCCAATAGATTCAATTTGTGCAGCGGCCACCTGGGCTTCTCCTCATACATTCATTTCACATTACAAATTGGACATGGTTTCCAGAAGCCGTGCCAAATTTGGTTCCACTGTTCTCAAGAGTCTGTTCCGATAGGCCACCCGGGATAAGGTGCTAGGGACGCGGTCCCATCCAGCAAGAATGAAGGCGAGATTGACAACTTAACATTAAGAAGTTATGTACCTACCATAACGTTCCATGTTAGTTGTCTTCTTCTCGCCTTCTTTCTTGCATCCCACCCTCCTTCCCCCAAGCCTGGACAGACCGACCGGAATTCTTTTTGTTTTTTCTTCTGAAAGTTGTCATTCCCACACGTTCTCCCACCTCTTCTATCTTTACTGAGGTCTGCCTTTCCTTTACGCAGATTGTTTGAGGTGGGTTTCCCAACTCCATTCTATGGAGACTAGGATTACTTGGTATAGCTATCAAACGAGATCTGAGTAGTTACCGCCTAGCATTGTGGGATATAGGGGAGCCTCGAGCCGGTGGAATTAGCTCTCGAGCTTTAGTATTGGCCGAGTCGGAGCCGAGGATCGGCTCCGAACCCATCCAGCAAGAAAGAAGGCGAGAAGAAGACAACTAACATGGAACGTTATGGTAGGTACATAACTTCTTATTTTATTTGCTTAGATTTAATTATTTTTTTTGTTCTATTAGTTAAGTGTCTCAGGTGTGCTGAATTAGTAGAGTATGAGTTTATTTTTATCTTTTCTAAGTTAATCATAATCTTATGATTCTTATTGATTTGTGTAAGTTCTTGAGCTTGAGTAGTATTACCCTTTTGTATTTCCAGTTTCAATTTATCTGCTTTGTTTTGTAAGTCTAGCATATCTTTATTCCATAACTTCCTTTTATTTATGTACCAGGATAATATTTTCCCATATGTAACTGCTTTTAATGAATCCCAGATATATATTTCTGAAATATCTTCTGTGTAATTTATTTCTAGAAAGTTTTTGATTGTTTCTTCAGAAAATTCTTTGAAATCTGTCAATTTTGTGATATAGGAAGGTATCCTAGTAATGGGATTTGAATAAAATGGTGTAAGCTCTATCTCAAAGACTATTGCATTATGATCTGAAAAGGGACAATTTATAATTTTGACTTTGTCAATTTTTGTTATTAGGTCATTGGCAACATATATTCTATCAACTCTAGAGTTAGTTTTATATCTATGAGAATAAAATGTGAAGATTAGTGAGTCTGGTTCTGCAAATTAATTTATATCTTTTAAATACAATGTATCTATAAATTTTGATAGTGCTTTAGAGATAGGTTGTTTTCTTCTTTTAGATTTAGAATCTGTATCTTTTTCATTCATTATACAGTTGAAATCTCCTGCCAATATCAGGCTACCCTTAGTTAAATGAATTATCTCTTCAAAGTGCTGTTTAACTGTTTTTAATCCTAGTCCTGGGATCCAATATAGATTTGCTAATGTATAGATTATCTTATTTAATTCTATTGAAGCTAGATAAAACATACCTGATGTATCTTGATGAGTAGTAATTATTTTAGGTGTTATAGTTGAGTTGCGAAGTAGTATAGCTACTCCTCTTTTTTTTGTTTTGTATTGAGAGTTTATTAGTACTGTGTAATTATTAATATTTAAGTTGTTTATATCTATGTCTAATAAGTGTGTCTCTTGTAAGAAGACTATTTGTGGTTTATGTAAGTTTATGTACTTGAATAGGCTTCTCCTTTTATTACTATTATTTAGACCATTAACATTTATGGATAAACATTTAATTTCCTAGTTTTGAGTTTGTTTTCTGTGTGAGTTTATGTAAATATTGTTTATTCTTAGTTCCATCTTCGATACAGAATTCAAAAAGTTTTTCTTGTATGATTTTTGCATGTTTCTGAGTGACACCAAAGTGATAGAATTAAAAAAAACAAAGAACTTCCAAACTTGTAATTTTTAACCTTAAAAGCCATTCCCTATCGCTATGAGATAGTATACCTCTTTGGTTAGTGAATCTAACCAAACAAACTTTCTACCCTCACAAATAATATTAGGATCAGTTTCTCTTATCCTTTTAGTTTTTAAATAAAGATAATTGAATAATATATTAAGATAATCTAATCAGCTAAAATATATAAATATATTCTTTACTCTTATATTATTGTAATTCAATAATACTTCTAATCAGGTTTCAAAAAGATACAAATATTTAGATTAAGGTAGTATCATTTCAAAATAGTTTAGGGTATTAATAAATATCATGTTAAAATCTATAGCTGTATGTTGCAGACATTTGTTGAAAACTATTTATTGACATTACTGTATAATACAATACCATGGTTGTGTAAATGTTTTAGACTACTCAAGTCCGAAACCAGTGTTTAAATTAGTATTTACAAAGTCATATTGGAATAAAAACATGAATAGTTCTGAAACCACATCATATTTCATATTTAACATAAACTGAAATGCAATACAATGTACACGTATATTAATATTTCTTTAGTAGACATTAAATATGTTCCTCTGATTGCATTTTTCAGCTTTTCAAAGACAATTCCCATGGCTGGAGACAACAAGATCAACATTTATACATCTCCCTTATCCAAGAGACTACTTATAATGTTACTTGATTGAGTGTTTTGTTGTTAACACTTTTATCAACTTTCAGAGGGACTTTGTATAATTAAAAATACACAGTACAGAGGTAAAACTACAGTGCACTTGACCACATTTTCAGAGCAAACATCTATGTATATCACATATTAACTCTTACAGCTTAGACTGACACTTAACCAGTGAGTTTATCTACTAACAATAAGTGCTGGAGATATAATTTTGGCTTACTTAACACCAGTAATTTAATCTTATGATTGAATAAAAGTTTAGAATTAAACATCCGGAGCTTCTCATTATAGTATTTAAAAAGTATACTGGAGAACATATCAAAATAATGGAAGCTGCTAAGATTTAAACTATCATGTATGAAAATGTTACAGGTTAAAATTCCTAACCCACTTTGCAGTAAATAGACAAAATGTATTTAAACTATGGGGTAATACCTTTATTACGTCAGAAAGGTGATTAAGAAGCTTGTTTTTCCTCCAACATCAGAGGATAGCTATGGTAATCCATGCACTGCAAGAGTATTATTTATCCTGGTAATTGCTTTATGACTGTATACAGAAATATTTCATTCAAATAATGAACTGGCATTACAACGTTTCTCGGAAAAAGTTGTTTTACAGTTAATGACTAGATATAACGCATCATTAAGAGGATACACTTATCAAATGTCAAGTGCTTTAACTATAAGTGCCCCTCAAATTAAACCCTGATGAATTTACTGTTCACTAAACTTGCAGACTAATATTGGTGTCTTTTCATGTAGTCATATTGGAACATGAAAGTACAGGTCTGCTGATCAGGAACAATCAGGCTCTCAACTGCTAGACAATGCTATACATTTGTCTACAGAAAGTTTGAGAATTACGGTTGCATTGTCAAGCATTTTTGTTTACACTAACAGTAACATGATATACCCACATACATTAGTATTGTGTCATTCTTGATAATGCAGAAAGCCAAGTAATATTATAAGAAGGGTGAAGCCACAGCCAGGTAATATAATAAGAAGAGTACAGCCACGGTCATTATTCAGATGAGTAAATGGGAACAGCATGAGCCATCTAAGGATGGATAGCTCGCTGAGTACCTGCCACAATGTATGTTCACAATGCATGGTAACTTAGTAATAAATTAGGGTGTGGGTAAGCCTCTCCCTCTCCTACTCAAATTGGATTTAATACAATATGTGTGTAGAACACAGATGCTTCAACAAAGTTCAAACCTATATGGGACATAAATATTGTATAATTGACACATTGGGTTAAATCCTCTGTTGTTATGTTACTTATTATAGTTGTTTATATGATTATTGCTTTTACTTTCTCTATCTAGTATATTATACTGTTATTTAAATGCTTGATTTGCTAAATGTACATTTAACCTTCTTGTTGCATCCCATTTGTCCACTTGAGGGCATATTTTGGTAGCAGGACATTAGTAGTATTTTGTAGGAGCACCAGTGTGGCAAATGGCATTTTCCTTAAAATAAACCTGCCCGTTGCTTGACAGTTGCTAGTTTCTTTAGAGAATTTGTAAAACAGCAGTGATTCTATTTGCTGATGATTAATTTCTGTTCTTTAAACTCTGCTGTACAAAACATAGTAAGGGATAGCTAAAATGTCTGGAAAACTAAACTGACAGAAAGACAAGCAGATATATGTCCTTATCTATCAAGGTGCTAGAAGACATCAGAAGCCATAAGCTGAAAGTACTTCAAAAATATATCTGTGTATATTTAGATGAACCTCATATGTTATTTACATTTCCTTAGAAGGAATTTAGGTTCCTGTATCTTTAACTGTGAATCTAGCTTATTTCCTGACTAGACGTCAATTAGAAAGAGTCAGGGGATGGTGTACACAAGTAAATGCGAGAAGAAATAAGTAACTCGAGTTTCTAGTGATGTTTGTGGCTGTTAAATTGTCTCGAGAACCAAGCGGGAAAAGGTATGTGTTTTTTTCTTTTTTATTTTGCTTCTCTTACTTCGTGACAAACTCATGTAGTGTACACGCGAGCACTCTAGTTTGCAGAGTAGTGTTCACAACTATCAAACTTTGCACTTTAAACATGCTATGCCTTATTTCTCTACAAAAGAAAAGACAACAGGATATCTAAGCTAGTCACAAGCATCTCTCAACTCTGGATGTCCGGAGCCACAACACACCTGACTTATAGCCTCAAAATATCACTTAAAACATATTTTTTCACTGTACTATATCAATATGTGCATATGGGTCAAAGGCAGAACATCTTTTAAGATTATTTAAAGTAGTCTTATAATACATCTAAACTGAAATACTTCACTTCAAAAGCAACACATTTCCGCCCAGCATTAGCGTTTATCCAAACAGGGACACTTTTAACTTATAAAAAATAATGCTGTCAGGGATGTAACTGATAATAAGTTATATAGGAGCCATTACTATACCTATTAAGCAATATAACCATATACTGATTAAAGTATTATAAGTTAATGAAGACTTTATAAAAAGAAGAGAAAAATAAAAACAACAAAACACAAAGAGAGAAAATAAATAAATATACAAATAAATAAATAAATATTTGAGAACATTATTATGCATTCATTACTCTGATTAAGAATATGAAAATAATAGATGGATAATAATGAAAAATAGAGTAATGTTTAAATTATGCTTAGTATATTGATGTGATTTGAGATAAATGTATTTAAATTTATGCTAATTTTGACATTTAAAATATAATTGAAAACAGCACCAGTTCCGGTGTAACTTGAAGACAGTAAGAACTTTTCTTTTGTTGTTAGTATTATCATTTAGATTTTAACAGAATATAACATATGTAAAATTGTTTGTCCTTTAGTTTTTTTTTTCTTTTGCTCAACAGTTTTCCAAATATTTACTTCAGCATTTCTTTTCGGTGTATTTATTGTCCAGTCCATAGATTCTTCATGTGTTAGGATGTTGTTGTTGGTAAGGTAGTTTATTGCTGAATCTACTGTTTCAAAGATTTTTATTCCATTTGGTAGAAAAACTCTCAGTCTTGCTGGGAATAAAAGATGGACTTTCAATTGCTTTTTCTTCAAGGTTTTTATTATTGGTAGAAATTCTTTTCTTTTTGAAACCACCTTTGTAGAATAATCATTGTCAAATCTTATTAATGAATCATTGTATTTGATGGGAGAATTTGCCCAAGCATTTCTTAATATAAGATCTTTATCTTGCGTAGAAAAAAGTCTCACAATTATAGATCTTGGCTTGTTCTTACTTGGAGAAGAAGTATTTCCAGAAGCTGCTAGTGATCTATGCGCACGTTGTATACCATATGAACGAGCTTCAGGTATTTTTGTTACATCTGGTATCCAGGTGGTAAGAAAGTTTATCATATTGTCCCCTTCAGATTTTTCTGGTAGACCATATATTCTAATATTATTTCTTCTTGTTCGATTTTCCATATCATCAAGCTTTTCTAGTAAATATGTGTTCTGTTGAAGTAAGAATTCAGTTTGTTGTTCTTCTATTTGGACTCTAGTGTCAATGTCACTTAATGACTGTTCAATAAGTGATATCTGTCCTTTCTGCTGTGTAAACATTTCTTGAAGCTGTTCCAGTTGTTGTGAACACTTTTCTTTAAAAGTATATATTTTATTGTCCATCTTGTCGATTTTTATTGTAAGTTCCTGTATATTTGTAATGAGAGATTGCAGGTCTTTTTTGAGAGAAGAGTCTTGTGCTGTATTCCTTAGATGACTCATGCTGTAAAGCTGATATTGGTGCTGATTTTCCAGTAATTAATTTGACAGGAATTATTCAAGTTCTGACAATAAAATGTTTCTTATAGATGCTGAAAGTTATTAGAAATAAGTTAGTAATAAATATTTCTTCAAATTAAATATTATTTTGTAAAATTCCTGTCAGGAATTGTATTGAGGTAAGAGAGGTGAAATGAAGTGCAGCTATCAGTTCAGCATCCTAGCCATGCCCCCCGAAAGTTGTCTAATTCTGATGGACACTCTGTATGTGTCTACTGCTTGTGTCCAGTGCATCATCTAGAAGACTCTGCTTTTTGTTACAACTTCAGTCACTGGGCCCTTGTGGAAAGAAAAAATAAGTTGATTCTAAAGGGACTTATAAAATCTGATTTTGATGAGACCGTATCTGCTTCAAGTCTAAAACTGATGCTAGCTCCCCTTCTTTTTCTTCCTCTTCCAGTAAACATGAAGGATCGAAGAAGAGTTTGGTTCCAGCATTTCCATCAGCACCACCTGCTAAGCTGATTAAAACTTCCCAGGTTCCTATAGTTTCCTCAGAACTGAAAGGGGAATTGATTGAACCCTCGGTGCTGGCTACTGCACTGACTATATCGACACCTACAATTATTTTGGACATAGTACCTTGAGTGCCTGCTCAGTCTTCGGTTTCATCTGCTTCAGAACCTAAGGAATTTTCTTTTAAAGATAGGCCCTGAGCAAGATACTCCCCATCTGTAGACCCTTTTATAGACCAACCTCCAAGTCCTTTCTTGGAATGACCTAAATCCCCGTTGGTCTCTTCAGTCCATTCCACTAAGGGCATTATGGAGTCTGATGTTATGAGGCTGGTGGATCAGCTCCTGGCAGTGAGGGAGTTAACTACTTCATTGGTTCCTAGCCTCCCTAGGTCTGGAACCTTCCCTGTCTCTTCACCAGTTTTTGTTCCTCCTCTGACTCCAAGTGAGCCTTTGGAGTTCCCGGCTCCAACAGTCCTGGTTTCGACTGTATCTGCCATTTAGAGCCTCATTTCTGGCACAGGTTACTACCCTGAGCTCTTTGGTTCTGTCAGATCCAGACACCTCTCAGGGTCGAACCTTTGCTGTCAGTTCCTGGCAGCATGGCTCCACTTCAGTGTTGTAGGAGCCATCCATACTCCTCAGCACATTGGCACATGTGAGATCAACTGTAGTTCCGGCTTCAGGGATGGCTTCCTCAGTGTGGGGTGGGACCACGGTTCCGAGGGAGTCTATCTCAGTGTCTCAGTTCTGGGCTCCCATTCTTGTACAGGGGTCCTGCTTTCTAGGTCATGGAAAGAGCCTTATCCTCTGTGGGCTGACAGTCGATACCACTTTTGTTGGGCCAACATCCCGGTCCTCCCCCTCGCCCAGAGCTACCACCAGCCTCTGACCTGGGACACCATGCACAGAAACCTCAGGATTCAACCATGGTGGCTATGTCCTCTCTAGACACCTCCCCAGCCAGTCCCACGAGGAGGTGCCCCTGAAGAGAAAGTGCAAGAAGAAGCACTTGGACTCCCCTGAAGAGTCTTACACAGGAGATACTGATTTCTGTGAAGGGGAAGGTTCCCCAAGTTCACCCCTGGAAGATGTCTCATTTGGAGACGTATTAGAGATCCTGAAGCAAAGGGGTGGCTGGACTTCCCAACAGCCTTCCTCGGAGGAATCAGTATACCTGCAGGCATTCCATGCCTGACGATCTACTTCTTGGATCTTTCCACCCGCTGATAATCTGATTAAACTAATTGTGCAGCCGGCTTGGAAGATATCCGATTCCATTGAACCAATCCCAAAGAGACCGGACTGCATTTTGTCACCAACACTGGGCTAAAGGGATACCAGTAGATGCCATGGTGGTTGCAGCAGCACCAAAAAAAATGAACTTGCTGATGAAAGTCCAACTATCCATCCTCCTAACAAAAAGTCTAGGATGATGGATAGATTCAGGAAGCATGTATATGCTTTATTGACCTTTGCACTAAGGTCCTTGAATTTCATGGCACATTTTACAAGACTACAAAGAGACCTAATAAAGGAGTTATCAGATACTCTGACAGGAGTCATAGCTGAGGGAGTGCAGGATAAAGTAGCTTTCCAGCAGGCAAACCTTGAATCCATAAGTAATTTGTCCATGAGGCTCATTGCACACACAGCCGAAAGGACAACTAGAGAAGTAGGTTCTGGTATAGCCATGAGGAGACACACCTGGATGAGCGTATGTGATTTTGCAGAGCCATTCAAGTCTTCTTTCTTCAATGATGCTTTTGACAGAACATCCCTTTTTGGCCCCAAAGTTAGAGACCCTTGCCAGATGTGAGAAGGATGGACAGACCCTTTCTGCATTGGGTGTACACTCTTCCATTCCTGAATGATCTTACTCCAGGAATCAGAGTAGTGGGAAGCTATCAAAAAGTCCCAAGGACTTTTCCAGGTCTCATGTGGCAATGACTCCTCCTGTAGCAGAGGGGGGGAGTTATAATTGAAGACGCTGTCCACGAGACAGAGGTGGCCCACAGAATCAGGGTTCCAGGGATTAATTCCATGGTAACTTCTATTAGCGTTCCTGAATGGAAGCCCAAGTGCCATCATCTGGAGGCAGTCGGGGGATGATTATCCCTCCAGCTATCTGCCTGGCTAGATATAATAATGGACAACTGGGTGCAGAGGATTATAATAAGAGGTTACACTATCCCATTTTCAAAACAACCCAGACAGCCAAAAAGGATCCCAGATGTTCCATCCTGTCTCAGGGATGCAGCAGTCTTAGAAATTCAACAACTGTTCGACAAAAGAATTATCGAAGCAGTCCCACCAGACTAAATAGGATCCGGAGTTTACTCAAGATTCTTTTTACTGCCAAATAAAACAGGGGACTGGAGACCAATTTTGGATCTCAGTGTCTTGAACAAGTCAATTCAACAAACCAAATTCCAGATGTTTCCATTCTTAGGAAAAGATGATTGAATGTGCTCAGTAGATCTTCAGGATGTGTATTATCACATAGAAATGGACAAGCTCTCCAGAAGATTCCTGCACTTCCAGCTGGGAGCCAGTCATTATTAGTTCAGAGCCCTGTCCTGTGGTCTCACCACAGCCCCCAGGGTGTTCACCAAATGCATGGCAGTGGTAGCAGCTCACTTCAAACTGCAAGGATTCCACGTGTTTCAACACACAGACGCATTACTGCACCCACCAGCCATCTACTGTTGCAGGCAAGGGACAAACTTGCTCCTTGTTAGGGATCTCCACAAACTATGAAAAATCCCATCTATATCCAACATAGCAGTTAGAATTTATAGGACCGGTACTAAACAAGCACAGATATTGTGTCTCTTCCCCCAGAAAAACTTCACAAAATAAAATCGCAAGTCAGCCAGATTATCTGCAGCAAAACAGTGACTGGAAGAATGTTGTTACAAACTCTAGGATCAGTGGCAGCCACCATCACTTTAGTTCCCCTGGTGAAATTTCACATGTGAATCCTACAATAACTCTCGGCATCACAATGGTTTTTACTGAATCAGCCAGTGTCCCATCAGGTATTGATCACCGATCTATGCAAGAAAGACCTGAGTTGGTGGCTTCACTCCAAAAAAATTTTGTCGGGCCGACCCTTTGTCCCTCCTCAACCCCAACCCATAGTGACGACAGACATGCCCAGATAGAGTGGGGGTGGGGCATTATCTATGAAAGACATTCCAAGGCACTTGGTCCCAGCTGGAGGCCAGTTTGCACATCAGTGTTCTAGAGATGAGGGCAGTGCTCTTAGTATTGCAAGCATTTCAAGAAGCCCTCCCTTTGGAAATGATTGGGATTCAAACAGACAACACATCAGTGGTCTGGTATATCAGCAAGCAAGGGGGAACAAGATCTTACTCTCTGTCGAGAAGCACTCAGGGTATGGCAATGGGCAAATTCATCTGACCACTTTCTAATTGCAACACATATACCGAAGAGCTCCAAAGTGATTGCGTCTCTCAATTTTATGGTGACAGAAAGGATATTCTGTCACTGGACCCAGCCCTGTTGTGATCTCTTTGCATTACCTCTGAACAACAAACGCAACAGCTACTTTGCCCTATTCCCCCTGCTGGGGGAGTCACTGAGAGATGCTCTCCTTCACAGTTGGCCCTCCGGTCTACTGTATGCCTTTCCACCAATACCTCTTATTTCCCAGTTTCTGAAGAAAGCCAGCAGGTCAAAGAACAAAATCATTCCCATTGCTCAATTCTGGCCTCGACTAATATGGTTTCCCTTTCTTTGACCTCACCTAATTCGGAAACCTTGGACCCTGTTTCCAACTCCAGACCTCTTGTCCCATCCAGAGGGATTTGTTCATCTGAATCTTCAAAATCTCAAGCTCACTGCATGGCTTCTACAGTTCTAATGAATGCCAGGCGTATTAGTCTCTCTGCCCCAGTCTAACAAATCATTCTAGCTTCCCATAAACCTTCGACTAGCAGACTATATAACAGTAAATGGCAAAAATTTTCAAAATGGGCTACAGAGAATAACCTCGACCCATTTTCTGCACCAGTTGATAGGGTCTTAAAATTCTTAGCATCACTTCTTGATGCGGGAGCATCCTCCTCGACCATGCAACTGCATCTGGCTGCAGTTTCTAACTTTCATGATGCTTTAAATGATGCACCTCTAATATCCCACACATTTTGTAAAGCTTTTCTGAAAGGGACCTTAATGCTTAGACTCCCATATAAGGATCATTCTTCACCTTGAGACTTGACTCCGGTGTTACAGTCCTTAGTACATTCCCCATTTGAGCCATGTGCAAATTGTGATTTGAAGTTCTTATCTTGGAAAACCTTATTTTTAATTACAATTACTTCTGCCAGGAGGTTTTCAGAACTACAAGCCTTATCTTGCAAGCCTTCTTACCTAACCTTCCATAAAGACAGAGTGTCCTTGCAAACTAATCCATCCTTTCTACCAAAAATGCTTTCTGAGACAAATATCAACCAAAACCAAACACTCCAAAGGATAAATGCCTCGTTGAATGAGAAGAAGCTTAAATAAAAAAATCCAACAGTGTATACAACAAAGCAAACATGTAGAAGGACCATAAAAATAAACTTCAAGCATGTTTATTAAAACAAACCCAGTGCACAGGAACAGGTAAGCGATTTCACAGTTGCTTCATCAGAACAAAATATTGCATACCCCCATAACCAAGTTTAAATACAACAATCTGGCCAATCAAACTGCATTATGAAAATCACATGCTAAAAATCAAATGACAGAAAATCACATGATGGAAAGCATTGAGTTCTACCTTAATCATATATTGAACACAATATAAAACATGAATTTATAAATAAATTTTACCATAAAAACAAATATATAAATCACAAACTAGAACATTTTATAACAAAAAATAAAGTGTGTGTGTGTGTGTGTGTGTATATATATATATATATATATATATATATATATATATATATATATATATACATAGATATCTGTATATATAATCATAAAACATTCAGTTAAAAAGCCATTACACTTTTAAATGCCTAGATTTCAATACAGGTATAAGGGAGGCTTTCTCATTTAAGCCTTTCCCCTTTTCTGCCCTAAGTCAAAAGATACATCTCCCTTCTTTACTCTCAGTGCAATCGTAATGTCACCTTCTCTTATACTAGGAAAGGTACGGTCAATGACCAAAAAACAAAAGGTATGACTGACCCCTTCTTGCATAACATGCTTAGTTAGTGGATTTTTGCTGGAACCTATCCTTATATTGTAGAGATGTTCCCTAATCCTATCTTTGAACATCCTGTCAGTTTTGCCCACATAATAGGAGGCACACACTACACAATAAGCGAGGTAAACCACATGCTAGGCAGTTAGCAGACACCTTAAACACGTACTTACAACCCGTATCCGAGTGAGTAAAGGAACCACTATCATTAGTGTTACAATAATTACACATGCCATATGGCCGAGTGAAAAAATCCTTATTAACCATTGGCATGAGTGTGTCCTTCTGTCTACAAAAAATAATTTTCAAATTCATTTTATTTTTAAATAAAAAATGTAGGTGTGTCTCCTATAATTCCTCCAATAACTGTGTCCATAGTAAGAATATCCCAGTGGTTCCTGACTATGTCCATGATGGAATTAATGTCAATGGTATAGTACAAGGGTACCCTTACCTTGTTAACAAGTTCATTAGCCTTACTAACATCTACAGTGCCACCTCTACTGGAAAAATATGGATAGGCCTTACTTTTACGCTGACCTGGTATCTCATTCAAAATAGTTTCAACTTCCCCAGGGTGGTATCCTCTGGCTAAAAGTCTGGCTTTCAAGTCAACTAACTCAGAGTGAAAGCCATCGTCAGAGGCATTCAATCTAGACACCTTCATACCTTGTCCATTTACCACATTCTTAAAGACATATTGAGAGTGCATACTACATCTATGAAGTAAAGTATTTCTGTAGCATGGTTTCCTATCGACACCAGTATTGACCATACCGTTATCCAGCCTTTGTACAAATACATCAAGATAGGCTATAAAAATGGAAGACAAGGACATGGCAAATTTCAAATAGTTTGTGGCCCCATTGATCTGCTCATAGAAGGCTACCAACTGGTCCTTACTTCCCGTCCAAATAAGAAA
Organism: Protopterus annectens; assembly: GCF_019279795.1. NCBI lineage: Eukaryota > Metazoa > Chordata > Ceratodontiformes > Protopteridae > Protopterus > Protopterus annectens. Next base: position 360,997,787 of record NC_056731.1, on the reverse strand, counting down.
CAAATCGTCCACAAAGCAATGATAGAAAGAGGCAGACATAGAGAACAACTCATTAGTAATTAAGTGGACTTTCTCCAACATGGCCATAAACAAGTTGGCGTAGCTGTTTGGTACATGAAGTGCCCATAGCTATGCCATCCTTTTGTAGATATACAGTATGTCACCATCAAAAATAAAAACATTATTTTCAAGAACAGTCTCAAAAAATAAACACAGGTGATCGATGAAAGCTTCACTGTATTCATTATGTGTACTGAGATATCTCAGTACAAAGTCAATACCAACCATGTTAGGAATAACAGTGAATAACGATTGTACATCAAGGGTGACGAAACAAAATTCCATATCCTTATCTAATATGTTAGTATAACTATATAAATCGAGAAGGAACTGCTTAGAGTCTTTTAAAACAAATGTGTTACTATCAAGAGTAGGGTGTAAATGCTTCTCTAGAAACAAAGAGAACGGTTCAGTACACCAACCTCTGCTGGCCACGATTGGGCACATAGGAGGTTTCAAGACATTCATATGAATCTTAGGTAGTCCTTGAATAATCGGAATAAATGGATGTTCAACTCTCAAGAAATGTAATAAGTCAGATGATATTAATTCACTTTTAAACAAATCCTCCAGCATATCATGAATCCTATGTTCTAAATTATACACATACTCAATATCTATCTTTAAGTAAAAGTAGCTATCACTCAACATACTACACATAGAAGCTTTACAATCACATCTATTCCTAATAACATCAGGACCACCTTTGTCAGCTGGTCTAATAATTATAGTGTCATCATTTTGCAATTGTAGCAGAGCTGTCCTTTGTTTCCAACTTAAATTAGTATTTCTGTTATTACGAGAGGCATGAATACTCCTAGAAGCATACAGAGCAAATAGGTCATTTTCCACACATTTGTTAAAGGCATTAACTAAAGGATGTGAACTAGCCATATAAGTGCTTGGTCTTTTAAAAAACAATAAAACAACAAAAAACAGCCAGCACCCCATGTGAGAGGAAAAAGACTTTCATAATTTCAAACCACAGTTAACAGACCAGTTTCAGCCCCAATGGCCTTTATCAGTGTATAAAAATAACTTCAGTTAACTCAACATATATATAGGAACAAACTAAGATACATTGTCAGAACCAACCAATCAGCAGTCAAATCACAAATGATTATTTAAACCAGGTGGAAATAATCCTCCCAGTCTCACAATCCAAGCTTTCTCTTTTTGATTTAAAATTTTATGCCATCCAGAGTTACAATTTCTGTTACTATGAATTTTATCAATAACAATAAATTGAAATTTGACATTAGCATGATTAATGGTATGTCTGAATAAAGCATTTGTAGAATGCATATTTCTAATATTGCTAAGGTGTTCAGATATACGTAGCTTAATAGGTCTGTACATGTTCAGCATTTTATATTTCAGTTATATTCAGTTTATATTGATTTAAATGATCATTTGTGATTTGACTGCTGATTGGTTGGTTCTGACAATGTATCTTAGTTTGTTTATATATATATATATATATATATATATATATATATATATATATATGTATATATATAGTTAACTGCAGTTATTGTTATGCACTGATAAAGGCCATTGGGCCGAAACTGGTTTGTTGACTGTGGTTTAATAAAGTCTTTTTCCTCTCACATGTGGTGCTGGCTGTTTTTTGTTGTTTTATAGTTTGCTATTTGAGCATTTGCACCTGTTGTCTGTGCAGAAGCATTGTTGTTTGGTTGCTGACTTTTAAAAAGCAAACCATCACCTAATGAAGTATTGCCAAATTCAAGCTTCAACAATACATTCGTAGTAAATAGTTTAATATCAAGTAGAGTGTCCGTAACCTGACTTTTCCTAGTAGAAATAAATGTAAGGCCCTTCTCCAAGACCGATGTCTCATCAGTGGTTAGGGCATGATCAGAAATGTTCCAAATTAGTTGGCCCCCATTCTGTTCCACATTTTCTTCAAAGTTTGGCCTGAGTTCCTCTCTACTGAATGTTTCCGTTTCTGCTGCCCACGACTTAGTGAACGTGTCCTGCCTTTCCCATTGTTCACAATGATGGGTAAAGGGAAAGTTGGATAGGAAACATTACTTTGGGCCATAGTATCTTTGTGGGGAACAGATACTGTCTGGGGGGGGGGGGGTCATTTTCCTTCTAACATCATTCCCAAGGGAGGGTGATTGAACAGGCCTACTAACATCGACAACATTCACATTAGATGTAGATGGGTGGGGGTAAACTTCCTTTACTATAAAAGCAGAGGTTCGTTCCCCACTAACAGTAGCTCTGGAATCACTTGTGCTGTTATTTACTTCTGGCATGCTACTTCAGCATTCCTGGCACTATGGTCATTATGTGGTCATGTAAAACCCATCTTAAAATCAGAGGAATCTCTGTCAATTTTAAGTCTTTTCTGTTCTAACAGCTTTTTCTCACAGATAATAACACTATCCAACAACTCTTCTACTGCATTGTCAGCTAGTTGCTCAGGGTAGTTCTTAAATATTAGTTCCTGCTGTTCTCTCACACTTTCTCTTAAACTGAATTCCAATGGTTTAAAAAAGTCATTCAACAAAGTCATGTAATTGAAGCTTACCTCCAAGTTCAGCTTTAAGAAGGGGTCAGTCATACCTTTCGTTTTATGGTCATTGACCATATCTTTCCTAGTATAAGCGAAGGTGACATTAGGAACTGCAGTAAAGTAGGGAGATGGATCATTCAACTTAGAGCAGATAAGGGGAAAGGCTTAAATGAGAAAGCCTCCCTTAGACCTATATTGAAATCTAGGCGTTTAAAAGTGTAATGACTTTTTTAATTGAATGGTTTATGATTATATATACAAACATATATGCATATATATATTTAATATTTTTTATTTTTTGTTATAAAATGTTGTATTTTGCGATTTATATATTTGTTTATATGGTAACATTTAGTTATAAATTCATGATGTTCTTCATGTTTCACTGTTGCAGTCATCACACTTTGGTTATCTGTAGCCCTCAGTCGGCCCGAATACTAGAGACTTAGTATGCTGTCACTCCAGGACTGACATCAGGTCGTCAGGGGTATAAAAACAGGCAGACAATGCCATTACATCAGTCTTTCTTGCTGAGGAGCCCAAAGCAGAAGCAGTTTGCAAGTGCCGGTCGGCCGCTACCTGAATTTTCATTTACAAATTGAATAATCCTGAAGTCTTCTAAAGCACAGTACCCCGTTGGGGATCCTTTTTTCTTGCTCTAACCGATGTTAGAAAAAGTTAACAATTTTCTAGCCTGTGGAAAGCAAATACCTCACAGAGATTTTCATTCTTACTGCGTCACCTGTTTAGGCCCAAACCACGACGTACCTCGCTGTCGGTTTTGTGCCTTGTTTAACACCCAAACCATTCCTCATCGGGCTCTCTTTGTTGCTAAATTCTTTCACTCTCGATCTCTGTATTCTGAAATGGCTTTGGTAAGCCATCCGACTACCGATATTCTGAAAAAACGTAAGGATAAAGACCGAGACAGACCACATAGGTCCAAAGCTGCCAACGACGCTTCCATTAAGCTAGTCGCCAGTCTGCCGGTGCTCAGTGAGGTGCTGTCACAGCCCCTGATGCCTGCTTCAATGGATTTGCAGGCCTCTATCGAGACCCATTTAGAGTTTGGTATGCCACGAGACTCTTCATTGACTATGGAACCTGCGGATGTCTCTGCCTTGGATGGGTCCGGAGCCGCTGCGCAGGCACCAGCTTCAGAGGCAGTTCTTGGCTCAACCGATGTTCAGCTCAAACCGACGACTTCCATTCTAACCAAAACTACCGAGTTTCTTGGGCCCAGAGTATGCACTACGCCTAGAAAACCGATGACCAAAGCCCCTGCACCTGCTCCCATGCCACAAAAACAAATGCTTAGAATGGCAGAAGACCTTATAATGCTGATTAGGGGAGTCAGCCTTCCCCTGCTAAGACAAAAAGAGACCAGTCTCCTACAGCTTCTACAGACCAGGAGTCCGATGACTCTGAGATCATTGATTATGAAGACATGCCCTTATCTGCTTATGAGGATTCAGATGCAGAGGAATCCATTCCCTCTGCCTCCCCTCCAGAGGATTTTTCTTTTGGTAAAACCTTGCATACCTTAAGAGAGCATTTCCACTGGGAATGCCAAGAATATCCTCCATCCAAAAAGAGACTCAGAGAATTTCTAGAGTTGCCTCAGCACAGGCCTTTAGCAATACCCCCTTTTCTGGATGTTGTTGATGATGTTTGTGTGGAATCCAGTCTTACTTCTGACACTTTACCTCCTGCCCCTAAGAAACCAGACAGGTACTACAGAGTACCTGACACTCACAAATTTCTTTTCAAGAATCCTACTGTTGACCCAGAGATCATTTCCCAGGGGCCTATAGGTATCAAGACTACTACAGCCAAGAATCCCACCCCTTCGGACAGGGATTCCAGAGCTTTGGACAGATGGGGTAAGGAGGTATATACCTCTGCAACTCTTACTATTAGGGCATTGAATTGTCAGTTTCACATGCTGAAGTGCCAGCAGCATATTATGGAACTTATTAAACAAATGTGGCAACCTTTACAGACTGTGCAGAAAGTAAAGAATTGCAGGAGCTTATGCATTCTGCAAGCCAAGTCAGTAAGCATACTTTGCGGTGTGGCTTTGATGCCCTAGAAGCATCTTGCTGGGCAGCAGTCACTGGATCTGTACTGAGAAGATATGCTTGACTCAAGGAGCAGACCTTGCCAGACCATGTCAAATCAAAGTTACTAGATGCTCCTTTGAACAAGGACAGTTTGTTTGGCACCACAGCAGAAGAGGTTCTTAAAAAGATGGAAGAAAAAGCTAAGTCTATGCAGAATGTTAAAGAATTCTTACAAGTGCAACCCTCTAGATTCAGTAGGCATTGCCCTTCCAAACACTGGTCCTTTCCAGCCCCCTTCAGGCCTTCTCAAACCAGACCCAGGGGAAAAAGACCACCTAGACTGTATGCAGAGATCTAAGCAATGGAGTGCCCCCACCCCTAAAGCAGGGAGTGGTAAGTAACCTCCTTATGGAAAAAACTCACAATGACTTATTTACTCCACTCCCCAGCCCTGCCCAATTGCTAGTGCCCCTAGGAGGAAAACTTGGCCTTCATGCACAAAATTGGATGTCCGTCACATAGGACCGGTGGGTTCTCAACATTGTATCCCAAGGGTACAAATTTTATTTCCATTCACTGCCAAACCCAAGCGGGTTTCCAGACCTTCCTCTAAACCAGTGGGCGGAGGCTCAAAGCCAAGTAGCTTCCTTGCTCAATATCAGAGCTATTCAACCAGTTCCAGTAGAACAGAGGGGTCTAGGATTCTACTCCAGACTCTTCCTGGTACCCAGGAAAGAGAGCTCTTGGTGCCCAATCCTGGATCTTTCAATTCTCAACACCTTCCTGGTTGTACTGAAATTCAAAATGCTTACCTTGCAACAGCTTCTTCCTATGCTAGCCAAGGATGTCTGGTTAGTCACCCTGGACTTAAAGAAGCCTATCTGCACATCCCCATAAGGGAGTCATGCAGGAAGTATCCACGTTTCAGGGCAGGATTTATGCATTATCAGTTCTCTGCACTTCCCTTTGGCTTATCTACTGCACCCAGAGTTTTCACAAAATGCCTGGCTCTGGCCATTGCATACTGCAGGCAGAGAAATATCCATATTTTCCTGTACTTGGACGACTGCCTGATTCAGGCAGACAGTCAGGAATTGCTGTTGCAGCACCTGACATTTGTGAAACACTTTCTCACTTCCTTGGGTACACCATCATCGAAAAGAAATAAAAACTGATACCCAGTCAAAAGATTGTATTCCTGGGAGCAAGCTTGGATACAGCATCCCAGATGGCACTCCTCACTTCAGAAAAACAAGTCTAGTCTGACAGCCTACTTCAAACAAATGGCCACCAGAACCCAGCTATCTGCAAGAAAAATACTGCAGGCCCTTGGGTTCATGGCCTCATGTATACTGCTAATTCCATATGCAAGACTACATATGAGGAAACTTCAATGGTACTTAAAAAGTCTTTGGTGCCAACATTCTCAGGACCTGGAAACAGTTATTCCTATCATACCATATCTAAGGACAGAGTTCCTTTGGTGGGCAGAAGCATGCTACCACAACAAGTGAATGCCCTTTTCTCAACCCCACACCACCCAGACCCTAACCACATATACATCAGACTATGCCTGGGGAGCACACATGCATTCAGGGCCACTGAAGCCCAAGTTAAATTCATCTGCACATAAACCAAAAAGAGATGTTAACTGTACAGAACGCCCTGACAGCTTTCAGATCCCTACTCTTTCCAGGACAACTGCTAATAAAAACAGACAACACCACAGTTATGTGGTACATCAAGAAGCAGGGTGGACCCACTCCTACCCTCTCTACAGGTTAGCCATGGCCCTGTGACACACGGCCTTGGACATGCAAGTCCATCTGCAAGCTCAATAACTGCCAGGCAAACACAACTCACTGGCAGATGACTTAAGCAGAAGTCTCCTAGACCCACATGAGTGGCAATTGGAGCCCAGCACCTTCAACCTTCTGATTCAGAAATGGGGGCCCCAGAGGTGGCTCTCTTTGCCTCTCTACAACCACCAGCTCAGCAAAATCTGCATCAGAAATCCTCACAGCAGGGCCTGGAAAGTGGATGCCCTATCTTTTCAGTGGACAAATCTCTCAGTCTATGCCTTTCCCGCTCTGCCCCTTCTCTCAAGAGTATTACTCAAGATAATCCAGGACAGACCAAGATCAATTCTGATTGCCCCGGACTGGCTATGCTAGCACTGGCACCCACTCTTGCACAGCCTGTCACTGGTGCCAGCATGGCACCTACACCAGAACCCAACCCTGCTCTCTCAAGCAGGAAGGACAGATTTTGCATCCACAACTGCAAACCTTAATTCTTGCAGCCTGGCTTATTCCTTGAATTCTCCTCCAGCAGCCCTAAGCAGGCAGGTGCTGAACGTCATTCTTGAAGGCATAAGAACCAGTACAAGAAAATCCTATGCTGATAAGTGGAAAAGGTTCTGCTCCTGGATTCTGTCTAAAGGAGAGGAAAGAACTCTGTCCTCCCTGCCTCTAATCCTGGATTACTTAGCAGATCTACTACACAAAGCCCATCATTCTTCTCCATCAAGATGCATGCCTCAGCAATTTCGGCTCATTACAACACTGAGCCACCTCTCTTCTAGCACCCTCTTATCAAACAGTTCCTGAGAGGGACAAACAACTTAAGGCCACCAAGGAGAGCACCCACCCCTGCTTGGGACCTTAACTTTGTACTGGGAAAGCTCACGCTTCCCCCCTTTGAATCTGCTGCATCAGCAGACTTAAAATTCCTCTCTTGGAAAACAGCCTTGCTTCTGGCCATCACTTCAGCTAGAAGAGCATCTGAGCTACAAGCACTTATGGCTGTGGAAACCTTCAATGTTAAGTTGTCAATCTCGCCTTCATTCTTGCTTGATGGGTTCGGAGCCGATCCTCGGCTCCGACTCGGCACTTGCTAAGCTCAAGAGTCACTTTTACCAGCTCGAGGCAGCCCCATATCCCATGATGCAAGGCGGTAAGTACCCAGATCTCGTTTGCCGCTTCGCTGATGAGGTCCTCCTTTTACCAGCTCCTGGTAAGTGAATTATTACTTTACTATTTTAGCCCCTTTTTACTAAAAACTTTAACTTAGTTTTAATTCCTTTCTGACAGAAAATTTCCCTGTCTCCTCAAAACTTTTAGTCAGACTAAAACCCATCCCATTCCCCCCCCCCTGTTAGGGTGTGTGTGTGTGTCTGTTAGTTATACCTTTTGGTATATTTAATTTAATTTCTTGGACTGGTCTGTGTGCGTGTGTGTTTTACACCATGTCTAAAGAAAGGGTCTCAGGCTTTAAGAAGTGTGACTTGTGCTGTCAGAAGATGTCTCTGACAGACGGTCACACTTCTTGGCTGTACTGTCTGGGGCCTCTTCACCTGCAGGACTCCTGTGCTATATGTCATTCTTTTAGCCAGAGAGTCCTGCAGGAAAGAAGAAATAAATTGATTTTGAGGGGCCTTCTTAAGCCGGAGGGCTCTCCGGCTAAGTCGGCCCCATCTAAGACTTCTAAGTCTTCCAAGGCCCAGGCTTCTGTGTCCAAGCCTGTGGCCTCGGCTCCGACTCATTCAGAGTCGAGATCGGCTCTGGCTGGAGCCGATTCTGGGTTACCTAAACCTTTGGCACCGATGGCTATCGGTGCCGACTCTGGTTCGACCACTTCGGTGTCGGCTCCGATCGGTTCCGACCACCATGTGGCCCAGGCATCGGTGTCGGCTCCGATCGGCTCCGACACCCTTACATTTATGGCCGTATCGGCTCTGGCTGGAGCCGATACATCGAAGCTACCTGTCGGTGCCGATAAGTTGTCGGCTCCGACAGTTTCAGTAGTATCATCGGCTCCGATGGTTCCTTCGAGCAAGAGGTCTAGGTCCCCTTCCTTGGAGCCGATACTTTCGGCTCCGGTTTCGCCTCTCCTCTCGGAGCGGAGCCATCGGAGCCGATCTTCAAGGTCATCCAGGCTTTCTGACCATGATTTGGAGAGAGTGGTCAGTAGACTACTAAAGTCACAGGCACTGGCCCAAATGCTACATAGTCCGTCTCAGCAGACGACTATTAGTCCACACCCCATTGCAGTTCCTCCTTTGACTCTACCCCAGAGTTTGGAGTTGGAGTCTTCGGGAATAGTTTCTGCTACGGCTGAGGGACAGATACCCCCTTCTGCTCCTTCAGCCTCTACTCTTATCTCCTCTTCGAGACCTTCCTTAGAGGGATTCGGTGACCGGGCTTCCCTGGTCTCCTCCGAGGGGGTGAGTGGCATCGGACCCTTGTCCGACCCCGCTCTTCCCCTTGGAGCCTCGGCCTTGGTGAGCTCAGCTCCGACATCTGCCTCGGAGCCTTCCTTTTCGGTGGGTCCTGGAGTTCCTAGCTCTTCGGAGCGGGTTCTCTCGGACCTCCCTGGGAGGAGCCTCGAGGTGATGAAGAGTGTGCTGGCCTCTGGACTCAGCCAGCAGTCTGTTCCCTTAGCTCCTCCCTCTATAGTGCCTGTTGACATCTCTGCCACTTCTCTTGCTCCCGGACCCAGAGATCCTCCGCCTCAGGTTTCCCCACTGGGAATATCCCCCTCTTCTGAGGATTCTCCTGATTTGTCGGGTGATCCTCCAAGGAAGAGGACTTGTAAGAGGAAACACGTAGACTTCCCGAGTCTATCACTCGGATACTGACTTAGATGAGTCAGAGGGATCCCCAAGATCCCCTCTGAGGATGTCTCCTTCTCAGACATCCTAGAACTCCTTAGACAGAGGGGAAACTGGCCCACCAACAATCCCTCTGAGGATGAGTCAGTATACCTGGGGCGTTTGGATCTCGGCCCTCCACCTCCTGGGTGTCTCCACCTTCGACCCCTTATGCAGGTTATTGCTCGAAAGGCGTGGACTGCTCCTGACTCTGTAGAGCCTGTCCCTAGGAGGCCTTCTAAATTTATTACTGCCCCGTCGGACAAGCAATTCCTTACAAAAGGTGTCCCCGCTGATGCCATGGTGGTGGCGGCTGCCACCAAGAAGGAACTTGCAGATCCTTCTGTACCTGTCCATCCTCCTAATAAGGACTCTAGGACCATGGATAGATATGGTAAGCGGATGTTTTCTTCAGCGACCTTTGCTATGCATTCGCTGAACTATCTTTGTCACTTCACCAGACTCCAACGGGATATCCTTAAGGAGCTAGGTGAAGTTGTGCAGGATCCTACGGCTGCGGGGGCTCAGGAAAAAATTGCTTTGCAGCTAGGAACCCTTAACTCCATTGCAAACTCCTCCATGCGGCTTATATCATATGCTGCTGATGGAGCGAGTAGGGCCGCAGGTACAGGTGTGGCTCTTAGACGCCAAGCCTGGATGCGACTATGTAATTTTGCAGATCCCTTTAAGGCGTCCTTCACAAACTCTCCCTTTGATGGGTCAGCTTTGTTTGGCCCTCAAGTGAAGGAAACGTTGACCAGGTGTGAGCAGGACGGCAAAACTCTTTCTGTCAGGAGTCCATTTTTCCACCCCTTCTAGACCTTATCCCAAAGGACAGAAGGGTGGCAAAATGTGGTTCCGCAAATCCCAAGGAGTCACGCCGGATTCACGTGGTCAGTTTACCCCTAGACGCAGAGGGGGTAACAACAACAGATGCCGCTCTAGAGGCAGAGGGGGTCCACAAAACCAGGGAAACAGAGAGTCTCTCTCTGACAAGCCCTTTCAGCATCCCTGAGATGTTGCCCGGCTGTCCCTCCTTGGAGGCAGTCGGGGGAAGACTATCACTGTACCCAGAAGCCTGGCGTTCTCTCACTCAAGACAGATGGGGGGTACAGTCGATCATATCCGAGGGTTACATAATTCCTTTCGAGGAAAGTCCTTTCTATCCCTCAAATTCCCTCCCAGACGTACCACCCGGTCTAAGGGAAATTGCAGAGTTGGAAGTCTCAAAACTACTGCAAAAAAGAGCCATTCAGACAGTTACACAACAGACCATTCAGAGCCCGGAATCTACTCAAGGTTCTTTTTGGTCCCCAAAAAGACGGGAGACTGGAGACCAATATTGGATCTCAGCAGACTCAACAAGTCTGTGAGGAAGACAAGATTCCGAATGGTCACTCTTCAGTCGATTCTACCCTTCTTGCAGAAGGACAACTGGATGTGCTCAATAGATCTTCAGGATGCGTACTATCACATAAAAATTCAGACGCTCCAGGAGATTTCTCCGCTTTCGGCTGGGGTCCAGTCATTTCCAGTTCAGAGCCCTGCTCTTTGGTCTCACCACAGCCCCCAGGGTGTTCACCAAATGCATGGCAGTGGTCACGGCTCACCTGAGACGTCAAGGATTCCAGGTGTTTCCGTATCTCAACAACTGGCTCCTGTCAGCCACCACCAGGCATCAGCTTGTTCAAGCCAGGGATTACACAATAAATCTTTGTTCTCATTTGGGCATCTCGATCAACTTCGAAAAGTCATCCTTATTGCCCTGCCAGTCTATTACTTTCATAGGCGCAAACTTAAACACTGTTCGGATGTCAGCTACCCTTACAGACCAAAGAGTTTCAGACATTCAAAGTCATGTCAGGATCATTCTAGCCAACAAGAAGGTACAGGCCAGAATGGTTCTAAAAGTATTAGGTCTCATGGCTGCGGCCATTACTCTTCTTCCCTGGCTCGCTCCTACATGCGCCTTCTTCAGTGGATGTTGTTCACCCAGTGGTCTTACCAACAACTTCCAATGCGCCACCACATTCTGGTGACACAGATTTGCAAAAATCATCTTGCTTGGTGGATCACTTCTCCCCAGATTCACCAAGGCAGACACTTTGTACCCCCATCCCCGGTAGCCACTGTCACCACGGATGCCTCCCTGATCGGGTGGGGGGGGCATTATCAGGACAGGATGGTTCATGGACGTGGCAACCGCTCGAGTACCACCTGCACATAAATGTCCTAGAGATGAGAGCAGTGCTTTTAACGTTGCAAGCCCTCAACGACTCTCTTCCTGTAGGGACAATTGCAGTCCACACAGACAACATGTCTGTAGTTTGGTATATCAACAAACAGGGCGGAACCAAGTCCTACCCCTTGTGTCGAGAAGCTCAGACTGTGGCAATGGGCGATCTCCTCTCATCGGTTTCTGGTAGCAATGCACATCCCTGGGAAAACCAACATTTTAGCGGACAGATTGAGCAGAGCTATTCTCATGCCTCACGAGTGGTCTCTCAAGCAATCTATAGTGGAGGAGATTTTTCTGGAATGGGGTCGCCCATGTTGCGATCTTTTTGCTACTCCCCAAAACAGCAAATGCCCAGACTTCTTCTCTCTCTTCCCTCTGTCAGGCCATCCCCCCAGAGATGCTCTGACCCAGGATTGGCCCCAGGGACTTCTTTATGCTTTTCCTCCTTTTCCTCTAATCTCTCAGGTTATCCAGAAAGCTACTGTTTTGAGAGCCAAAATGATTCTCATTGCTCCTTATTGGCCTCGACAAATTTGGTTTCCGTTCCCCCATCGTCACCTTTTGGTGCAGCCGTGGCATCTGGACCCAGTGCCAGATCTTCTGATTCACCAATCCAGTCAGCTGCACCGGTCTATCCCCTCTCTCAACCTCACAGCATGGTTGCTCCACTTCCTTCCTTAGCCAGGCTTCCTATGATCTCTAACCCTGTTAGAGACATCCTAGTAGCTTCATTAAAATCCTCTACCAGGAGGATTTATACAAGCAAATGGAAACGTTTCTCTTATTGGGCTAAAGCCAAGAATATCGATCCCTTCACTGCCCCAGTTCAGGCAGTTTTGGACTTCTTAGCGGAGATTTTTCATGCAGGCTCCTCTTCTTCCACAGTTAGAGTTCAACTGGCTGCTATCTCGAACTTTCATGTCGGGATCGCAGATCACAATATCATGTCCCATAGGCTTTGTAAAGCCTTCTTGAAAGGAATTTTCCTGCTAAAGCCTCCAATCAGGAATCCTCCTCCTCAATGGGATCTAAATTTAGTGCTGACATCCTTGATTCTTCCCCCCTTCGAGCCAGCTGTTTCTTGCTCCCTAAAATTTCTTTCTTGGAAAACATTATTCCTAGTAGCTATTACATCGGCCAGGAGGGTGTCTGAACTTCATGCTCTTTCGGTTCGACCCCCCCTATTCTGACAGAGTATCATTGAGAACTAATCCGACCTTTTTGCCTAAGGTCGCCTCAAAGGCTAATTTGAATCAATCCATTGATCTCCCTGTATTTTTACAAACTATTGAAACAGATCGGAACAAAAATTACATTATCTTGATGTCCACCACCAACTCAGATATTATTTGGACAGAACTAAACAATTTAGGAAATCCGATCAACTCTTTGTTTCCTATGCGGATAACAGGAAAGGCCTTCCTGTCTCTAAAGTGACTTTATCTAGATGGCTTTCTTCTGTCATCTCTGAAATTTATCTGCTCAGGGGAAAACAGCTGTGCTCAAAACCTAAAGCACATTCAACTAGGAGCTTAGCTACTTCTACAGCCTTTCAAGCTAGACTTCCTTTAGACACTATTTGTGCAGCGCCACTTGGCCCACTCCTCATACTTTTGTTTCCCATTACAAATTGGACTTGGCCTCCAGGGACAGAGCCAGTTTTGGCTCTACAGTCCTCAAGAGTCTGTTCCGTTGAGCCACCCAGGATAGAGGTGCTAGGGACGCGGTCCCATCAAGCAAGAATGAAGGTGAGATTGACAACTTAACATTAAGAAGTTATGTACCTACCATAACGTTCCATGTTAGTTGTCTTCTCTCGCCTTCTTTCTTGCGACCCTCCCTCCTTCCCCCAGGCCTGGACAGACCTTTCTACAAGAGATTGTTATGCTGAAGACCATTCAGAACTGGTCCTTCTTTCATCCTGTAGGCTTTCTTTCTTCCTTTGGGAAGTATTTATGCTTGGTGTTATTGCCCTTTGTCATCAAACGAGATCTGGGTACTTACCGCCTTGCATCATGGGATATGAGGCTGCCTCGAGCTGGTAAAAGTGACTCTCGAGCTTAGCAAGTACCGAGTCGGAGCCGAGGATCGGCTCCGAACCCATCAAGCAAGAAAGAAGGCGAGAGAAGACAACTAACATGGAACGTTATGGTAGGTACATAACTTCTTATTATTTTCCATGCTAACAGGGTTTCCCTCAGAACTAACCCTTCCTTCGTGCCTAAAGTGGTGTCAAGTGTGGCTCTCAACCAATCCAGTCATTTGTCAACTTTCTTCCCTAATCCTCAAAATAAAGGGGAAAGGATCCTGCAGTCCTTGGACATGCACAGACAACTCAGATTCTACCTTGATAGGACTAAGCCCTTTAGAAAATCTGACCAGTTACTAGTCAGCTTTGCAACAGGAGCAGAGGGCAAGGCCATTTCAAAACAAACAATTTCCAAATGGACAGCACACTGCATCCATTTCTGCTACAAGCACCATGGGAAACCAACCCCTCAGGGAGTCAGAACACATTCCACTAGGACAACATCTACTATCTGGAGTTCAGTACACACATTCACCAAGCATTACCACCTGCCTATCTTTTCCAAATCCAGGGCAGGTTTTGCAACAGCAGTCCTGCAAGGCATACTAGCCAGCCCTAACTCTTCTTGACTGCCTCCACCCTTCTTCAGCTTTGGGAATCCACCCAAGTGTGATGACTGCAACAATGAAACATAGTACAGTTATGTACACTTACCTTAAATGTAGATGTTCAAGTGTATTCACTGTTGCAGTCCTGGATGTTTGTGTTTCACTGTTGCAGTCAATACATTTGGGTAATCTGCTAGCAGGTTGCCCTCAGTCGGCCTGATTAACAAAGTCTTGGGTCCTGCGTCGGTTGCTGTCCTTTCTTCCATGACGTCAGGTTGTCAGGGGTATAAAACATGCAGACATCTATTACATCAGTCTTACTTGCCATGCAGTGCCCGAAGCAGAAGCAGTTGGCAAGTGCCGGTCGGCCGACTCCTGAAATTTTCATTTTTGAGTTTCAGAACCGAAGTCTTCAACTAAAAAGCTAAGTACCCCATTGGGGAAAATTTTTCTTGCTCCTTACTGATGTCAGTAAAAATTAATAATTGTATTACTTGTGGGAAGCAAATACCTCACAAGGATTTCCATTTGTACTGTATTCCTTGCCAAGGCCCTGACTACGACGTACCTTGCTGTCAGTTTTGTGCTTTATTTAATCAGCGCACTATCCGTCGTCGGTACATTTTTGCTTCTAAATATTTCGGTTCTCGGTTTAGCTATCCAGAAATGATGTTGGTTAGCCATCCAACTACTGGAATACCGAAAAAATGCAAAGAAAAAGACAGACTGGCCGTTGAGGTCCAAAACTGCCGACGACGCTTCTCCTAAGCCAGTCGCCGGTTCGCCGGTACACAGTGATGTCCTTTCGCAGCCCCTGATGCCCGCTACTTCTGATTCTCAGGCCTCTACTGAGACCCATTTGGAGTCCGGAATGCCACAAGATGCTTCACCTATGGAACCCGTGGATGTCTCTACCTTGGATGGGTCCGTAGCCGCTGTGCAGGCACCAGCTTCTGAGGGTGTATTCAGGCCTACAGATTTGTATATTAAACCGATACCTTCAATTTTCAGGTCAAAATCTCGATCTATGTCTAAAAAACCGACACCCGGGCCACATGTTCAGGCCCCTATGCCTAAAAAACAAATGATCAAAATGGCTGAAGATGTAATTACTCTAATCAGAGGTGTAGTCAAACCCCCCTACTTCTAAGAGGCCTAGGGATGAACTTGACTATGAATCTTCTGAACAGGACTCTGTTTCTACTGACTCTTCTAATGAACAGGATTTGTCCATACCTACTTATGAGGACTCTGGTGCAGAGGATTCCATTCCTTCTGCTTCTCCCCGTGAGGATTTTTCTTTTGGGGAACCTTTACATACCTTAAGGGTGCATTTCCACTGGGAAAGTCAGGATTTTTCTGAATCCAAAAAGAGGCTTAGGGATTTCCTTTTTCTTCCTCAGCATAGGCCTTTGGCTATACCTCCTGCACTAGACGTTGTTGATGATGTGTTTTCAGAATCCAGTATGGCCCCTGATTCCCTGCCAGAAGAGGAAAAGTTACAAGGTTTCTATTCCAGACTTTTCCTGGTACCCAGAAAAGACAAATCATGGTATCCAATTCTGGACCTGTCTACTCTAAACACCTTTCTGGACATTCCAAAATTCAAGATGCTGACTCTTCACCAGTTACTTCCTGTGCTAGGCAAAGATGCCTGGTTGGCAACTCTAGATTTAAAAGTGGCTTACCTGCATATCCCACTCAGGGAATCTTGCAGAAGATACCTCCGCTTCAAAGCAGGCTACTTGCATTATCCATTCTCTGCACTGCCCTTTGGCTTATCTACTGCGCCCAGGGTGTTTACAAAGTGCTTGGCTCCAGTAATTGCATTCTGCAGGCAAAAAAATATTCAAATATATCCATACCTGGACAATTGTCTAATTCAGGCAGACAACAAGGCTATTCTTCTAAAACTTTTGGCATTTGTAAAAAGGGTTCTAACTTGTCTAGGGTACACCATAAACGAAAAGAAATCACAACTGGTACCCTCTCAAAAAAAAAAATTACATTCCTGTTTGCAAGCTTGAATACAACTGCCCAGATGGCTTTCCTTATGCCAGAAAAGCAAATTCATTTGGTGACTTACTTCAAACAGGTGGCCGCAAAAAACGTGCTATCTGCAAAACAAATACTGCAAGCCTTGGGGTTCATGGCCTCCTGCATTCTTCTAATTCCATATGCAAGATTGCATATGAGGAAACTTCAGTGGTACTTAAAAATTTTATGGAGTCAAAATTGTCTCAGCCTGGAAACAATTATTCCTATCATACCTTGCCTGCAACTAGAGTTCCTATGGTGGGTAGAGGCCTGCCACCAAAACAACGGACTGCCATTCACACCACCCCCTGCCATCCAAACCCTAACTACAGATGCATCAGACTATGCTTGGGGGGCTCATCTGGCAGGGAAGTGCATTCATGGCAAATGGAGCCCAAATCAAATGCACCTTCATATCAATCAAAAAGAAATGCTAGCTGTAGAGAATGCACTGACAGCCTTCAAGGACTACCTTCATCCAGGACAACTAATGGTAAAGGCGGACAACACCACAGTTATGTAGTACATAAACAAGCAGGGGGGTACACATTCCTACTCCTTCTGCAGACTAGCCATGGCATTGTGGAACACGGCCTTGAGCTATCAAGTACAACTACAAGCTCAATTCCTGCCAGGAAAGATGAATCTTTTGGCAGACGAACTGAGCAGAAATCTTATGGACCCACAAGAATGAAAACTAGAACCACAGATTTTCAACATGTTGACACACAAATGGGGGAGCCCAGACAAAGATCTTTTTGCCTCACCCCAGAACTACCAGTTGGACAAATTTTGCACAAGAACTC
Organism: Protopterus annectens; assembly: GCF_019279795.1. Classification (NCBI taxonomy): domain Eukaryota; kingdom Metazoa; phylum Chordata; order Ceratodontiformes; family Protopteridae; genus Protopterus; species Protopterus annectens. The sequence goes on along the minus strand of NC_056731.1, from coordinate 360,980,749 downwards.
CTCACAAAAAAGCCTGGAAAGTGGATGCTCTGTCCTTCAGCTGGGAAAACCTATCAGTCTATGCCTTTCCCCCTCTGCCTCTGCTCTCCAAAGTTCTATTAAAACTCAAACAGGACAAACCAAAAATGATTTTGATTGCTCCAGACTGGCCTTGCCAACACTGGTACCCACTCCTATGCAGTCTGTCACAAATTTCTCCATGGCACCTGCCTCGGACACCTTCCTTACTGTCTCAGCAGAACAACCAAATTCTGCACCCTCAGCTCCAAACATTGAATCTTGCAGCTTTGCTAATCACTTAAATTCCCCCTTAGCATCCATCAGTAAACCTGTGATGGATGTCATTTTGGAGGCGAGAAGACCTAGTACTAGAAAATCTTATGCTGACAAATGGAAAAGATTCTGTGCCTGGAATCAGTCTCAAGGGATGAGCACATCAGTGCCCAATTTACCTCAGATTTTGCAATACTTAACTGAGATGCTTCACAAGGGCCTGTCTTTTTCGTCCATAAAAATACATGCCTCAGCCATTTCAGCTCATTGCAACACAGAACCCCCCCTCTTCTCTCATCCTCTGCTCAGAGGGGCCAAAAACGTGAGGCCACCCAGGAGAGCTCCAACCCCTGCCTGGGACCTTAACTTTGTATTGGAGAAACTCTTCTTCCTTTCAAGCTAGCTGCTGCTACTGCAGACTTAAAATTCCTTTCCTGGAAAACAGCCTTCCTTTCAGCAATCACTTCGGCTAGAAGGATTTCTGAATTACAGGCCCTTATGGCAGTGGAGCCTTTCATCATCTTTCATGCTGACAGGGTTTCACTCAGGACCAACCCATCCTTCATGCCCAAGGAGGTATCTAGTGTGGCTCTTAATCAGTCCATTCATTTGCCAACTTTCTTTCACAATCCACAGAACAAGGGGGAGCGAATTCTGCATTCATTGGATATACACAGACAACTTGGATTTTACTTGGACAGGACTAAATCTCGAAGAAAATCTGAACAACTGCTGGTAGCATTTGCTGCAGGGACAGAGGGAAAGGCTATCTCAAAGCAAACCATTTCCAAATGGATAAGCCATTGTATTCATTTCTGCTATAAGCACCATGGAAAACCTATCTCCCAGGGGATCAGATCCCATTCCACCAGGGCTGCATCTATTTCTACAGCCTTTCTCAGAGGTGTTCCTACCAGGGATATTCTAGAAGTTGCTAACTGGAGTTCAGTTCATACTTTCAGCAAGCACTATCATTTACCAATTTTCTCTAAATCCAGAGCTGGCTTTGCCACTGTTGTTTTGCAGGGCCTTATAGCCAGTCCTAATTCCATCCTCCCAACCATAGCTTTGGGAATCTACCCAAATGTAATGACTGCAACAGTGAAACACGTTTGTGTACACTTACCATAAATGTAGATGTTCGAGTGTATTCACTGTTGCAATCCTGGTTATCCTCCCTCCAGCCCCCTGTTTGTTCTCTTACTATGCCTCTCCTTTCTTTTACTACACTTAAAAGCCTTTTTGGTGTATTTGCTTTTGTTTGGAGGTATATATTTTTGTGTTTTAAATTATTTATATATTTTGCTCGCCATTTGGGGCGCACCTGACATCTGGGGCAAGAAAAACTGATGTAATGGCATCAGCTGCATGTTTTATACCCCTGATGACCTGACATCATGGAAGAAGAGACATGAACTGACGCAGGACCCAAGACTTTGTTAATCAGGATGACTGAGGGCAACATGCCAGCAGATTACCCAAATGTAATAACTGCAACAGTGAATACACTTGAACATCTTCATTTATGGTAAGTGTACACAACTGTACTTTTCCCTCCTTCCAGTCCCCTGTTTTCTCTCTCTCTCTCTCTCTCTCTCTACGGCTATTACTCAACCCTTCTGGGGTATTGGTATTGGTATTTACTTTTTGCTGGTGGTTTCCCCACCATAACTTAGCTCCCTATTTGGGGGGGGCTCTTGACATTTGGGGGCAAGAAGAACTGATGTAATGGTGTCGGCTGCCTATTTTTATACCCCTGACAGCCTGACGCCAGTCCTGGAGTGACAGCATCTGTAGGAGAAATACTAAGTCTCTGGTATTCGGGCCGACTGAGGGCTACCTGTGGGCAGATAACCCGTGTGATGACTGCAACAGTGAATGCACTCGAATATCTACATTTATGGTAAGTGTACACAACTGTACTTTTTATATTGTGTTCAATATGTGACTAAGGTACAACCCAGTGCTTTCCATCATGTGATTTTCTGTCATTTGATTTTTATCATGTGATTTTCATCATGCAGTTTGTTTGGCCAGGTTGCTGTATTTAAACTTGGTTATGGGGTGTGCAATATTTTGGTCTGATGAAGTAACTGTGAAAGCGCTTACCTGTTCCTGTGCACTGGGTTTGTTTTAATAAACGTGCTTGAAGTTTATTTTTGTGGTCCTTCTACGTGTTTGCTTCATTGTATACACTGTTGGATTATTTTATTAAAACAAATATCAACCAGATGATACAACTTCCAGTATTTTTTCCCACTGTTTCAAACAGAGGGGAATATTGTCTACATTTACTAGATGTTCATAGACAATTACATTTTTGCCTTCATGGAACAAAAGAATTCAGAAAATCTGACCAGTTGTTTGCTTCATTTTCTTCAACTACTTTGGGTAAACCAGTCTTTATGGTTACTATGGCTAAATGGCTTAAGGATTGTATAACCTTCATTTATACAAAATGGAAAGTATAACTACCAGGCTCTGTAAAGCCACATTCTACAAGAGCAATAGCTGCTTCTGCAGTTTTTCATTCAGGAGCTTCTATAGATGATATCTGTGCAGTGGCTACTTGGACATCCCTGCATACCTTTACTACTCATTACAAGCTGGATCTAGTCTCTAGGGGATGAGCATCATTTGGTTCAATGGTGCTCAGGAATATACATCCGTGAAACCTCCTAAGATTTGGGTAGCTGGGGACTCTGTCCCACAGTCAAGGATTAAGTGAAGTTTGACAACATCAGATAAAGAAGTTATGTCTTACCATAACGTTCTATCTGTGTTGTCAGTCTTCACTTATCCTTGACATTCCCACCCACCTTTCTCCTCCCTTTCGGGCTTCTTGGTAGAACAGATTTATCCCAATAGATTGGATTCTTCTTTTATTCATAAAGATATGGTCTCTGATCTGTTATATCCTGTCATTCACTATCTAGTGCAAACTCAATCTGAGGTAATCCTGAGAGGAGTATTAGCTAAGCTCGATAGTTTTTGGAAGGGACAAGCTGGAATAATGGCTGATTCGGTTCCAAGTTATGGAACCAAACCCACTGTCAAGGATAAGGGAAGATCGACAACACAGATGGAACATTATGGTAAGACATAACTTCTTTGTTTGTGTACCCTGTAATTTTTGTGGTGAGGAAACCTCTGTGGTCTTCTCCAGTTGTTGCAGATGCCTGGTGAGGTACATGCAAAAGGGATCATTGTACTCAGTTGTTAATTTGATGAGGGTCGAGTATAATGGAATTATAACATTCTTCAACCTGGCTCGCCTTCCTCACCAAACCGTTATCCAGACTTCTCCTCAGAAACCGCTACCAAATTTAATACTTTCTTCATAGAAATCATAGCCTCTCTTACCTTGAGCCCTCACCAACAATTAACCTCAAAACTCTACTAGCTCTGACTTCCCAGGCTTTATAGATCATGAAAGGAGGTAACTTATGAAATCTGTAACTTTTGGCCAATTGCCATTTTGTCCCCCCTTTCTAAGATTTTGGAAAAGTGTATTCGTAAGCAACATCTTACAAAATGATGTAACCCCAACACAACATGGTTTCCGACCAGGAATTAGTACCACTACAGCTCGCCTCAACTTTTCTGACACCATTAATAAGACTGGAGACCAAGAAAGGTTTATCTTTTCTGTTTTTTGAGATCTCTTAAAAGCCTTTGACACCATATCACATGAGAAACTTCTGACTCAAATGTCCTTGTTAAGCCTTTCCAAACCAACTCTTCCATGGCTCTCTAACTACCTATTTGAAAGATATCAATTTGCCAAGTGTCTCTCTCTCCTTTTCTCCTAGATACAACTGGTGTTTCTCAAGGCTTTATTTTCTGTCCACTGCTCTTTAACATTTTCATCAATAACCTATATACCTCATCTCAGCAAGCTTGCCTTATTCAGTATGCAGATAACTCAGCCCTCATCTGCTCATCAGAATGCACACTACAACTACAATCCATGGCAGAAGATGTCTTCAACTCATTTACATCGAAACCAACTTTTACTTAATCTCATAAAGACTAAACTTCTGTTTTCTCCCCAAGTCCCATGCCAATGCTAGAAGTAACTTTCACATTGCCAGCCTTAATAATTCAGCTGTTAAAGTAACTACACATACCAAATGTCTTGAAGTCACTACAGATGACAACTTAAAGTTTGATTTTAACATACAAAACTATTAAAAAAAAAACTCATCAAAAGCTAGGTCTGCTATACAGAGCAAAAAAAAAATCCTTGCTCCTAGTAGAATTACCCTAGCTAACTCTTATTTTTTAGCCTCCCTTCTCTGTGGCTCACCTATTTTGACTAACATCCAGATGTCTCTTAAATCACAGCTGGAGCAATGCTATAATAAGTTAGCTAGATTTGCAGCTAATCTGCAATGTATAGCTCACCATTGCTCTACATTACATGCTCTTATCTGGTTAGAACTCCCACATCAACTAGACCACACACAACTTCTTCTAACCCATAAAATACCATTTAATCTCAGTACCTTCCCTTCTGTATCCTCAGTACTCCATCAGTATCACTCAAATCGCCATCTTCGCTCGCAAGACAAAACCCTGCTTGAAATCTATAATCCAAAAAAGTATGGGACAAAGTTCTTACTCACACTGAGTAGTCAAACTGTGGAACTCTATCCCACATTCAATGAAAACAATATATATCAAGCCTCTGTGCATTTAAGTCCTCTCTAAGAGAATTTCTGATTAACTCATGGCTATGCCCATGCACCTCTCCTGTATGATCTACATCAAGAAATAGTTCACATTCTTACTAACCTTTCATCATACTATCTGCCTATACCCTTTCAACACTTGGCCTGTCCCCATTTTTAGGGGGGGGGGACTGTTTTTTTTTTTTTTTTTTTTTGCTTCCTAGCATAATACACTGTGCTTCTAATACTTCTATATATATAGTGATTGTCATATTTAATTGTATTTTTTTCTTTATTACATCAGTGGTGTCTCCTCATGCGTTATTGTATCCTGTGTATTCCATTGTCAAATTGTATGTATATATGCTTTTTAATTACATCTATCCTACTGCTTTATTTGATGCTGTTTAACGCTGGAGCTTTTCTCCCTGGGCCTCCTCTGAAAATAGGTATTTATTGCCCAGTCAGACTTCCCCATAAATAAATGTCAATAAATAATAAATAAATTTCAGCAAACAATTGCTCCTTTTTTCAAGCAGAGTAACACTATATATTTTCTCTGCGTGTAATATAAAAGAAAAACTATAATTCTGTCACTGTTAAGGCATCTTACAAAGACAGTTTCATTGCTCAGTTTTTGTTGCAGATTAAAGTTTACAAATGGTTACATTCTGAATTAAGAAATGAGAAAAAAAAATGCAGGCATCAAATTTTAAATGAGTATGTTAAGTTGTCAATCTCACCTTCATTCTTGCTGGATGGGTTTGGAGCCGAGCCTCGGCTCCGACTCGGCCTATTACTAAAGCTCGAGAGCTATTTTTACCGGCTCGAGGCTATCCTATTTCCCATAATGCTAGGCGTGATATACCCAGACCTCGTTTGCCGCTTCAGCTACGAGGTTGCGTCATTTTGCCGGCTCAGGTTGTATTAATATTTTTTGGGTTAAAATATTAGCAATAGTGTTTTATAGTTACTACCCTTTAGATCCCTGTTTAGGATTCCCTCTTAGGTAGTTTTTGATACAGTTTTTTCTCCTCACCTAATAGTTAGGCCCTTGGCCAATCCTCTTCCATACTCAATTGTCTGTAGTTGTATGTGTGTGCCTAGTTAGATTGTATTAATAAGTGTGGGGTTTTGTTATATTATTCTGGTCTGTTACAACTTTTTTGTGTGTGTGTTTGGCTGATTGTGAATAGACCTCCCTTAGTTGTCCTTGTCTGCCAGTCATCCTTTTTTCAGGCTGTCTAAAGACACTAAGGTCTCGGGCTTCAAGAAGTGTGACTCGTGCTGTCAGAAGATGTCTCTGACAGACGGTCACACTTCTTGTGTATATTGCTTGGGCCCTCTGCACCTGCAGGACTCTTGTTCTGTCTGCCATGCGTTCAGTCCAAGAGTCCTGCAGGAACGCAGAAACAAACTTATTTTGAGTGGCTTGTTAAAGCCTGAAGGTTCCCTGGCTAAGCCTTCGTTGGGTAAACCTTCTAAGCCCGCCAAACCATCGGCTCCATTTTCGGAGCCTTCGCCGAGCGGTGCTACTGCTACCACTGCATCGGTTCCTGCCAGAACCAATGATTCGAGGCCTCAGTCGGCTCCGACTCTGTTGTCGGAGCTGTCTTCAAGCAAGAAGCGTTCCAGGTCTCCTTCCCTGGAATCGGTCCATTCAGCTCCGAAGTCTCCCTTGTTATCGGAGCGGAGTCACAGGTCCCATTCCTCTCGGTCTTCCAGGCTGTCGGACCATGACCTCGAGAGGGTGGTTAGCAGACTACTTAAGTCACAGGCACTGGCCCAAATGTTGCATAGCCCTCCTCATCAGGCAGTGGCTTTCACTACTCCCTCTTTGATTCCTCCTCCGACTCCTCCTGTGAGTTCGGAGCCGGAGATCGTTGGGGTCGGGACCATCGGAACGTTGGAGCCGATACCACCCCTTTCGGCTCCCTCGGCAGCTCCGATATCTTCCTTGGTACCATCCTTGGAGGGATCTGGGTGCCGGGACTCTCTCGTCGGCTCCAAGGGGGCAAGTGGCATTGGACCCTTGTCCGACCCCGTTCTCCCTCTCGGAGCTTCGGCGCAGGTGAGTTCGGCCCTGACATCAGCCTCGGAGCCATCCCTCTCGGTGCTGGGAGGAGTCCTTGTCTCTTCGGAGTGTGGACCCCCTTCCCTGCCTGATAGGGGTGCCTTTGAGGTCATGAGGAGTGTGCTGGCCCCTGTGCCTGCTCCACGGTCGGCTCCTTTGGCTCCTCCCTCTATGGTGCCTGTTTCAGTCTCTACCCACTCTCTCGATCCCGAGCGTGGAGAACCGACACTACAGGTAGACCCATTGGGCGTATCCTCCTCTTCCGAGGCCTCCCCTGATCCTTCAGGGGAGCCCCCTCGTAAGAGAAAATGCAAGAGGAAGCATGTAGACTCCCCTGAGTCATTCACATCGGACACTGACTTGGATGACTCAGAAAGGACCCCAAGGTCCCCCTCTGAGGATGTCACATTTTCTGACATCCTGGAGATTCTTAAGCAGAGGGGAAACTGGTCTGCCCTTAACCCTTCTGAGGACAAGTTGGTGTACCTGGATGCATTCGGTTCTCGCCCTTCCACCTCCTGGGTGTCTCCGCCTTTCGACCCGCTCATGGATGTGGTGGCTCGAAAGGCATGGACGGCTCCAGCTACTATGGAACCAACTCCCCGGAGGCCTACAAAATTTATTACTGCCCCTTCTGACAAGCAGTTTCTAACTAAGGGCATCCCTGTTGATGCCATGGTGGTGGCGGCGGCCACTAAAAAGGAGTTGGCTGACCCTTCAGTACCTGTCCATCCTCCTAATAAGGAATCTAAGACTATGGACAGGTATGGCAAGCGGATGTTTTCCTCAGCGACCTTTGCTATGCGGTCGCTGAATTATTTGTGCCATTTCACCCGTCTCCAGAGAGACCTTCTCAAGGAACTGGGTGATACCTTACAGGACCCATCAGCTGCGGGGTCTCAGGAAAAGATCAACTCCCAGCTGGGGACCCTAAACTCTATTGTCAACTCCTCCATGCAGCTCATTTCCTATGCAGCCGATGGAGCAAGTAGGGCTGCAGGCACGGGCATCGCTCTAAGGAGACATGCCTGGATGCGGCTTTGCAATTTTACTGACCCCTTCAAGGCGTCCTTCACTAACACCCCCTTTGATGGTTCTGCCTTGTTTGGACCTCAAGTGAAGGATACATTGACCAGGTGAGAGCAGGAAGGCAAGACTCTCTCTGCCGTAGGAGTCCATTTTTCTACCCCTTCTAGACCATACCCTAAGGGTCAGAAAGGTGGGAAAATGTGGTTCTGCAAACCTCAGGGAGTACTGCCTGATGCACGTGGTGAGCTTCCCTCCAGAGGCAGAGAAGGGAACAATAACAGACACCGCCCGAGGGGCAGGGGGGGGGTCCACAGAATCAGGGTAGCGGAGAATCCTTCTCTGACAAACCCTTCCAGCACCCCCGAGGAGCTGCCTGACTGCCCACCTTCGGAGGCAGATGGGGGAAGACTATCATTGTACCCAGAAGCCTGGCATTCCCTCACGCAAGACAATTGGGTACGGTCGATCAATCATATCCGAGGGTTACAAAATCCCCTTTATTCATACCCCTCAACCGCCAAAAGGGCCCCTTCCAGACTTTCCACCCGGTCTAAGGGATTGAGCAGCACTAGAAATTTCAAAGCTGCTTGAAAAAAGAGCTATCCAACCAGTCCCAGCAGACCAACAAGGATCCGGAGTCTACTCCAAGTTCTTTTTGGTACCAAAAAAGACAGGGGACTGGAGACCTATTTTGGATCTCAGCAGGCTGAACAAGTCTGTTCAAAGAACGAAATTCCAGATGGTCACGCTTCAGTCCATTCTACCCTTCCTGGGCCAGGACAATTGGATGTGCTCTATAGACCTTCAGGATGCATACTATCATATCAAAATGAACAGGCGCTCCAGGAGGTTTCTCCGCTTACGGATGGGAGCCAGTCACTACCAATTCAGAGCCCTGCCCTTTGGCCTCACCACAGCCCCCAGGGTATTTACCAAATGTATGGCAGTGGTTGCGGCTCACTTGAGACGAAAAGGATTCCAGGTGTTTCCATACTTAGACAACTGGCTCCTTACTGCCACCACCAAGCATCAGCTAATCCATTCCAGAGATTATACCCTCCAAATTTGCAATGAGCTAGGTATCTCTATAAACTCCGAAAAGTCTGCCTTGTCACCTTGTCAGTCTATTACCTTCATAGGCGCCATTTTAAACACTGTCGAACTGTCTACAAAACTGCCTGTACAAAGGGTTTCAGACATTCGAGGTCATGTTCAAATCCTACTACAACAGAGCAGAGTCCAGGCCAGATTCGTACTAAAAACCCTAGGTCTCATGGCAGCAGCTATCACATTACTTCCCCTAGCTCATTTTCACATGCGGATCCTGCAATGGATGCTGTTTTCCCAGTGGTCCTTTCAACAGCTTCCAATGTCACACAGCATTCTAATCACTCAGTCATGCAAAAGACACCTTTCGTGGTGGATGGTCTCCCCTCAGGTTCTTCACGGCAGACCCTTTGTCCTTCCTCCTCCCGTGGCTACTGTGACAATGGATGCCTCCCTGATCGGGTGGGGGGGCATTTTCAGGGCAGGACAGTCCAGGGCACATGGCAGCCTTTCGAAAGCCACCTGCACATAAATGTCCTGGAAATGAGAGTGGTACTTTTAGCGTTGCAGGCCCTTCAAAACTCTCTACCCACCGGGACTATTGCAATTCAGACAGACAATATGTCTGTAGTGTAGTACATCAACAAGCAGGGCGGAACCAGGTCCTACCCCCTATGTCGAGAAGCACTCAGACTGTGGCAGTGGGTGATCTCTTCTCAACGGTTTCTGGTAGCAACGCATATCCTCGGGAAGTCCAACGTCATAGCGGACAGGCTGAGCAGAGCCATTCTCATGCCCCACGAGTGGTCTCTCAACCAGCTAGTAGCGGAAAAAATCTTCAGGAGGTGGGGTCAGCCTTGCTGCGATCTTTTTGCAACCCCTCAAAACAGCAAGTGCCCAGACTTCTTCACCCTCTTCCCTCTCCCAGGTCTTCCCTCCAGAGATGCTCTAGTCCACGATTGGCCCCGGGGTCTTCTGTATGCTTTTCCCCCTTTTCCCTTAATTACTCAGCTAATCCAGAAAGCAACTGTTTTGAGATCCAGAATGATCCTTGTTGCCCCTTACTGGCCTCGATAAATTTGGTTTTCGTTCCTGCAACGTCATCTACTAGATCAACCCTGGCATCTGGACCCAGCGCCAGATCTTCTGACACATCAATCGGGTGGGCTGCATCAATCTCTCCAATCTCTCAACCTCACAGCTTGGTTGCTCCACTTCCAGCCCTAGCCAGGCTTCCCTCAATCTCTCATTCAGTTCGTGACATCATCCTCGCTTCGCACAAGTCTACAACCAGAAAGACTTATGCTAGCAAATGGAAGCGTTTCTCTGTTTGGGCAAGGGAAAAACAAGTTGACCCTTTTACAGCCCCTGTCCATACAGTCTTAGACTTTTTGGCAGAACTTTTTCAAATGGGATCTTCTTCAGCCACCATCAGAGTTCAGTTGGCAGCCATCGCGAATTTTCACGTTGGATTGTCAGAGACCAGCATTATGTCACACAAACTTTGTAAAGCCTTTCTAAAAGGAACCCTCTTACTTAGGCCCCTGGTAAAAGATCCTCCCCCATCATGGGACCTAAATTTGGTGCTGTCATCTTTAATTCTCCCTCCCTTTAAACCTGCGGCTTCCTGTTCATTAAAGTTGCTCTCTTGGAAAACTCTGTTTTTAGTAGCCATCACTTCAGCGAGAAGGGTATCAGAGCTCCAAGCCCTTTGTGTTCGCCCTCCTTACCTTGTTTTTCATAAAGATAGAGTGTCACTTAGGACTAATTCGTCCTTTTTACCCAAAGTACTCTCTGAAAAAAATCTGAATCAGACCATCGATCTTCCTGATGTTCATCGTGCATACAGCTGCAGTAATCACAGATGGGGTTCTCTGCCGTCAGGCGGGCCCTCGGTCGGCCTAATTCCAAAGTCTAGGTCCGGCGTCGGTTGTTGTCGCTTTCTCTCCTGACGTCAGTGAGGCAGGGGTATATAAGACACAGCCGACGCCATGTTCTTCAGTCTTTTTTGCCGCGCGGTGCCCGAAGCAGAAGCAGTTCGCAAGTGCCGGTCAGCCAGCTCCTGAATTTACGAAAAATTGGAAACCGAAGTCTTCATTAAAGCTAAGTACCCCGTTGGGGAAACTTTTCTTGCCTCAGACCGATGTCAGAAAAAGTTAACAATTGTATTTCTTGTGGGAAGCAAATACCGCATAAGGATTTCCATTCCTCTGCATACCTTGTTTAGGCCCAGACCACGACGTCTCGGCTGTCGCTTTGTGCTACTTTCAATAAACGCACTATTAAGCGTCGGGCGGAGTTCGCCCAACACTTTTTTGGTAAAGCCTTTGATTATAAAATGTCATCGGAGACTCCGACTACCGTTTTGTCCAAAAAACGCAAGGACAAGGACCGACACGCGAGGTCCACGGTCCCCACCGACACCACGCCAAAACCGGCTACACGTGGTCCGGTTCTCAGCGAGACGCCTATGCAGTCCCTGACTACCGACGACACTTCTTTGGCGGTGTCTTCTGTAACCGAGACCGCAGGTACCTCGGCCCTTACCCAGACTACAACCACCAAAGCCACTGTGAGTGTTGAGCCTCCTAATGTGGACAGGTCCACTTCCACCCATGGTGTCTTTAGACCCTCATCTTCCTCTTCCATTAAGGCCTTTCCTAAATCCAAATCAGCCAGGCATCCCAAGAGGCCTGTTGCACAGGGCCCATCTCCAGGCCCCATGCCTAAAAAGCAGATGCTTAAAATGGCTGAGGATTTAATTACTCTTATCAGGGGTTCACAGCCCCCTCCAGACAAGAGACCCAGAGTGGAGGAAGATTCTCCCTCTTCTGATCAGGGCTCCATTTATTCAGAACATTCTTATGTAGAGGAACACTCTTACTCCCCTTTTGAAGATTCGGATGCAGAGCAGTCCATTCCTTCTGTATCTCCTCCTGAGGATTTTTCCTTTGGGGAAACCTTGCACACTTTGAGGGAACACTTCCATTGGGAAGGCCAAGACTTTTCTGATTCCAAGAAAAGACTTAGGGAATTTCTTTTGTTACCTCAACACAGGCCTCTGGCGATACCTCCTGTCTTGGACATACTTGATGATGTTTATTCGGAGGCTTGCCTTAATCCAGATTCCCTGCCTCCTGCCCCAGTCAAGCCTGATAGGTACTACAGAGTTCCTAACTCTCACCAATTTCTCTACAAAAGCCATAATGCTGACCCTGAAACCATTTCTCAAGGCCCCAAGGGAATGAAGGCCTCTACTGCTAAGAATCCACTACCTTCCAAAAGAGAGTCAAGATCCTTAGAAAGGTGGGGTAAAAAGGTATATACCTCGGCCACCCTAGCCATGAGGGCCTTAAATTGTCAGTTTCATATGCTTAAATATCAGCAGTTTCTGTTATCACAATTAAGGAATAAAATGTCTCAACCTGAACAACCAGATTTGAAGGAATTGCAGGATATGATGCATAGTGCAGAACAAGTGGGTAAACACACCTTACAATGTGGCTATGATGCTCTAGAGGCCTCAAGTAGAGCTGCTGTTACAGGATCAGTCATTCATAGACATGCCTGGCTTAGGGAACAAAGCTTGCCTGATCATGTGAAAGCTAAACTTCTAGATGCTCCTTTACAAAAGGATGTGCTGTTTGGTACTAATGCTGAGGAGATATTACGGAAAATGGAAGAAAAAGCCAAATCTATGCAAACTGTCAAAGCTTTTCTACAGGTTGAACCACCACGTTTTAGCAGAAATTGGCCTTCTAAAAACTGGTCCTTTCCAGCCACGGACAAGCCCCAAAGAGGTAGATACAGGCGCACAAGGGGCAGAGGACAATCACAAGGATCATATAGAGGCAGGCAATGGCAAACTCCAGCACCAAGAGGTGGCGAAGACAGTGCACAACAATACAGGAAACAAACCCAATGACTCTCCTTTCCATGCCAAGCAAGTCTCAGCTGGCAGCACCCTTGGGAGGAAAGCTGGCATTATTTACAAGAAATTGGCATATTGTCACAACAGACAAATGGATCCTGGACGTTATAAACAGAGGCTACAGATTTCATTTCCACACTCTTCCAAAAATGAGAGGCATGCCAAACCTGCCACACAATCAAAGGGCAGAGGCACAACTACAAATTTCAAAGCTCATAGACATGAGAGCTATTCAAGAGGTACCTACTCACGAACAAGGTCAAGGTTTTTTTCCAGACTATTTCTGGTACCAAGGAAAGGAACCGACTGGAGACCCATTTTGGACTTATCCATCCTAAACACATTCTTACTGCACAAAATTCAAGATGCTCACATTACAGCAGCTTCTTCCCATGCTGGGCAAGGAGTTTTGGCTGGTAACATTGGACCTCAAGGAGGCATACCTGCATGTCCCAATCAGACAAAGCTGCAGAAGATACCTCAGATTTCTTGCAGGTTCAATCCACTATCAATTCTCTGCATTGCCCTTTGGCTTATCTACTGCCCAGAGTATTCACGAAATGCCTGGCATCAGTAATTGCCTACTGCAGACTTCAAGGGATACAAATTTACCCTTATTTGGACGACTGCCTGATCCAAGCGGACAGCAAGCACATACTTCTGGAGCATCTGGCTTATGTAACACGGTTACTGCATTCTCTGGGATACACAATCAACAAAGAGAAATCCAGGCTAACACCATCTCAGAAAATAACTTTCCTGGGTGCCAACTTGGACACAAACACCCAGATGGCCTATCTTATGCCAGAAAAACAGGGGCAACTAACTCAGTACTTCAAAATACTAGCAAAATGTACCAGGCTTACTGCAAGGAAAATCCTGCAGGCTCTGGGCTTCATGGCATCTTGCATTCTTTTAATCCCATGTGCAAAGTTGCATATGAGGAAACTTCAATGGTACCTAAAAAACCTATGGTCTCAACACAGCCACAGTTTGGAAACTATAATACCAATAATTCCATGTTTGCAAAAGGAATTTCTATGGTGGGCCCAAGCATGTCAAACAAACACAGGTCTTCCATTCTGCAAGCCTCAAGCAAATCAAGTCATCACAACAGACGCCTCAGATTACGCCTGGGGGGCGCACATGACAGGTGCATTCAGGGCAAATGGTCCCAAAAGGAAAAGCACCTTCACATCAATCAAAAAGAAATGCTAGCAGTGATAAATGCAATTACAGCTTTCAAGGACCTCCTGCATCCAGGGCAATTACTGATAAGAACAGACAACAACACAGTAATGTGGTACATAAACAAACAAGGAGGAACACATTCATACCCCCTGTGCAGACTAGCCATGACACTTTGGAACTTGGCTCTGGAATGGCAAATCGAACTTCAAGCACAGTACTTGCCAGGTTTGGAAAACACGCTGGCAGACAATCTAAGCAGAAATATGACAGATCCACACGAATGGAAGTTGCATCCTCAACTGTTTACAAAGATAATCCAAACGTGGGGGAGGCCAGACGTAGATCTCTTTGCCTCCCACAGGAATCATCAATTGGAAAAGTTTTGTTCAAGGACCTTTCATCCAAAGGCCTGGAGAGTGGACGCCCTTTCATTCAGTTGGACAGCATGGACAGTTTACGCTTTCCCACCTCTGCCTCTTCTGCCCAAGGTGCTCTTGAAAGCAAGAGCAGACAGACCGAAGATGATACTGATTGCTCCAGACTGGCCAAGGCAACACTGGTACCCACTCCTGAGGAGCCTAACACATACTCCTCCCTGGTCCCTACCTCTAATGCCTCTTCTGCTGACTCAGCACAGCTACAAAACTCTTCACAGTCAGCTGAAAACACTCAATCTCGCTGCATGGAAAATTTCTTAACACCACAACAGACCCTACTCCCCAAAGAGGTGCAGGATGTCATTTTGGAGGCCAGAAGGCCATCTGCTAGAAAGGCTTACTCCGCAAAATGGAAACGGTTTTGCTCTTGGAATGAGAAAAAAGGCCAGGACCCTAGAAAACTGAATTTGCCTCAGGTATTACAGTATCTAGCTGAGCTGCTGAACAGTGGACTTTCATTTTCCTCCATAAAAATCCATGCCTCAGCCATTTCTGCAGAATTCAACACGGATCCACCCTTATTCTCTCACCCACTCTTAAGACAGTTCCTCAGAGGGGCTAAGAATATAAGACCACCAAGGAAACAACCAATACCAGCCTGGGATCTTAATTACATTCTAGAAAAATTAACATTGCCTCCCTTTGAACCAGCTGCCTCAACAGATTTGCAATATTTGTCCTGGAAAACAGCGTTCCTTCTGGCCATTACCTCAGCTCGTAGGGTTTCGGAACTACAAGCCCTCATGGCTGTGCAGCCCTTTCTCATCTTCCATCAGGACAGGGTTTCCCTTCGAACCAACCCGTCATTTATGCCTAAAGTGGTATCCAGGGTAGCTTTAAATCAAGCCATACACTTACCTACCTTTTACCCCAATCCTCAAAACAAAGGGGAAAGGCTGCTGCACTCCTTAGACATCCATAGGCAGCTACGTTATTATTTGGACAGAACAAAGCCCTTAAGGAAATCAGAACAACTTTTTGTGTCCTATGCTGTAGGGGCTCAAGGGAAGCCAGTTACCAAACAGACAATTTCAAAATGGATAGGCCACTGCATAGGGTTTTGTTATTCCTATCATGGAAAATATGTCCCTACAGGCATCAGATCCCACTCCACCAGGGCCACAGCTACCTCTACAGCCTTCCTCAGAGGAGTTCCTACCAAAGATATTTTGGAGGCAGCCACTTGGAGTTCTGTGCATACCTTCACAAAACACTACCACCTGCCTTTATATTCCAAAACTAGAGCAGGCTTTGCCACTGTTGTGTTGCAGGGCATTCTGGCTCATCCCAGTTCCACCTAGTGCCTACCACCCTGTGTGTAGCTTTGGGATTCTACCCATCTGTGATTACTGCAGCTGTATGCACGATGAACATAGTACAGTTTTGTACCTACCATAAATGTAGATGTTCGAGTGCTAATACAGCTGCAGTACAGTTTTCCCTCCCTCCTTCCCCTCTTGGTAAAGGCCTAGGGCCTAACCCCCTTTTCATACAACCTGTTTGGGTTATCCTTCTATGGTATATTTGCTTGCAACTACTGATTTTGGATTATACTGCATGGCATGTATATAAATATAATTTATGTATTGCCTTCCTTCTGGGGGCACCTGACATCTGGGGCAAGAAAGACTGAAGAACATGGCGTCGGCTGTGTCTTATATACCCCTGCCTCACTGACGTCAGGAGAGAAAGCGACAACAACCGACGCCGGACCTAGACTTTGGAATTCGGCCGACCGAGGGCCCGCCTGACGGCAGAGAACCCATCTGTGATTACTGCAGCTGTATTAGCACTCGAACATCTACATTTATGGTAGGTACAAATCTGTACTTTTTCTTCCCACTCTATACCAATAGGTCTGAACGGAAGTTACATTGTTTAGACGTTCACCGTCAATTATGCTTCTACCTGGATAGAACCTAGCAGACGAGGAAATCAGAACAGCTCTTCCTGTCTTACGCAGAAGGGAAACAAGGCCTACCAGTTTCCAAAGTAACCTTGTCCAGGTGGTTGACCTCTGTTATCACGTTGATTTACCAATTGAGGCATAAAGAGCTCCCTATTAAGCCCAGAGCTCATTCAACCAGAGCATTAGCTTCTTCAGTAGCCTTTCAGACAAGATTGCCAATGGATTCCATTGTGCAGTGGCCACATGGGCCTCTCCTCATACCTTCATTTCTCATTACAAGCTGAGCTGATTTTGGTTCCACTGTACTCAAGAGTTTGTTCCATTGAGCCACCCAGGACTAAGGTGCTAGGGACGCTGTCCCATCCAGCAAGAATGAAGGTGAGATTGACAACTTAACATTGAGAAGTTATGTACTTACTATAACGTTCCATGTTAGTTGTCTTCTTCTCGCCTTCTTTCTTGCGTCCTACCCTCCATCCCCATAGCCTGGCAAGACCGAGAGTATCTTCTGAGATGTGTAATCATGAGAGTTATCTCCTTAGCTACTTCTTTCCCTTTCTTGGTAACTCTTATAAGAGTTTTTTCTACCTAGATGTATAGAGGTAGATATATATATATATATATATATATATATATATATATATATATATATATATATGTTTATATATATATTCTCTGTCATGGTGCGGACATGTATGTCCATAGTGTTAGCTATCAAACGAGATCTGGGTATATCACGCCTAGCATTATGGGACATAGGATAGCCTCGAGCCGGTAAAAATAGCTCTCGAGCTTTTGTAATAGGCCGAGTCGGAGCCGAGGCTCGGCTCCGAACCCATCCAGCAAGAAAGAAGGCGAGAAGAAGACAACTAATATGGAACGTTATGGTAAGTACATAACTTCTCATTCTTCCCCATGGCATCTCTTTCTGCATCATGACAGGAAGTAATATCTCCCCTTGAAAAGTGCTGTCCTTTATTTGACATACCAGAGGCAGTTAGCAACTAACGTTCATTCACCCTTTAATAACAGTCAAATTAAAGAATTCTGTGAGTACTAAGGGGTTACTCATATAAAAGTGACTTCACTGTTGTAATAAGCCATTGGAATCGTGAAATGTTTCATGTAAAATATCAGCAAACTGATATTTAGTGGAAAAAATGTATTCACTGGAAACAATAGCTGATTAGTATGTTGAACACCTATGAATTTTTTGTAGTTCCTATCATTGGAATTACAATAGCAACCTTATTATTCAATCATAATTTTAAAATCAAGATACCTTGTGCAGCTGAGTTCTGGATGACAAAGGATTAAGAAGTTAGGAACAGACACTACAGACAGAAAGATAAGATAAAAAGATACACCAATACCAATAAAAAGGGCCAAGGAACTTCCTTCTAAAAAGGGCAGATTACATTGCTAAAAGTGAGTAGCAGCACAAACACAGCACTTTATTCTGTCAATAATACTATCATGTAGACGATATTAAGGGGACCCTGAAGTGCAGGACAATCCCTGCTGGTATAAACATGCTTCTTACTTTCCTGTAACTATATCAATGTTAGATCTTGGCTTTGGGTGTTTTGCTAGTGGGGTGCTTCTCCATTGTTTAAGAGAAGTGTTCATCCAGGCAGAGACTCTTCATAAACCCGCCACAAGTAAGGGCTATCCTCCTTCCAAAAAGGCTGTGGAGGCAAAGCTGAATGCAGGCCTGCTTCTGATTCACTCTGACAGTCTAACATGTTGTGTCTGAATAGCCAGGAGGCACCCCCACCCCCCACCCCATGCACACACACATCCTTTGCAGAAAGATAGTGTAGGTCTGACAGTAGGCCAAAGGGAGAGCTTTCCCCTGTTCTCATCTGTTCATGTCCCAGAAGAGGTGAATGCACTGGTGGACTTCCTGGTCTGTCCTTCCAGTCTTCTATTGGAGCTGAGAATTTGGTAATCATGTTTGTGGTCAAGTCTTCCAGGAGCAGGGCAGCTGGAAGTGCATCTGTTTTCCATAGTGGAAAATGCTGTCCTCCTTTTTTTTCTGCCATTGCAGTGAGGCGGGGGAAAATTGGAAGTGGACATGTTCCCCCTGCTGTGGCAAGGGAGGTTCCTTTTCCTGTTTTCCAACTGCATTATCTGTTGTCAACAAGCCAGGCATTGCGAGATGCTACTGTCAAAGGCCACTTCATCAAGAGAGTGGTTTGTTCCATTACTTGTGTCAGACTTTCTCCACAATGGACATCACTATCAAAACCGTTTGGTTATTAGTACAGACATCTAACAAGCACTGATATTCTTCACAGACAATGTTGCAGTACTGATTCTTGAGTCTTCCTACCATGCAGAAGCCCATGACTGGCCAGATTTTCAGAGTCTTTGTATCACCCATAGCCAGCAGATGTCCGAGGACCAGTGTCCAGATGGCAAGGTATAAGAAGGGTATCCATCAGTGCCATCTCTAGTTCTTTCTAGCTGTACAGTCCAATGTGCTTCATCATGTGTACAGTATGCTCGCAGGACTTTGACTTCAGGAGCTGGACCGGTTTACATACCCCATTCCTTCAGAATCCAACCTTCTAAATCTTGTGTCTTCCTTTCCTGCAACTGTACCAAGCCATCATTCAGCTTGTGCCACCCATGTAATTTTGTACTATACTTCCCAGTCATCTACCCAGTGAGGAGTGTTCCTAGTATCAGGTGTGTGACAATTGGGGAGAGATGGGCGAAGGCTGCCAGCCTAGTCAAATAGAATTTGATATCCAATTCTGGCATTTGTAAATAAATGTAAAATACAGGCATGTTTTCTTGATAATAAATGTAAAATACAGGCATGTTTCTTGAGTGTAAAGAAAACACTGTAAAATGGGAACTTCAAGATTGTTACAACACTGTCCCCTTGTTGTAAAGAAAAACTAAGTCAAGCCTTTCAAATTTATCTTCTGAAATTGAAATCATTTTGACATTCTTTAATCTTTAAAGTTGGTTCCGGTCAGGCTGGCTGAAGGCATTCTTCCTATTGTCTTAACTTAAGGAATAATTGTTAGAGTGTACATGTGGAAGGTGCTTTATTGCTTTGGTTTCTGCTAGAGTGTATATGTGAAATGCCTTTTATTGTTGTATTCTCCTGTGTAGGTGTTAGCTTGTTAAATGATGTTAATGGAGTTTCTATTAGCCTGGGAACTCAGAACAGGTGTCAAGATGATGCAATATGAATACTGGGAAAAACCTAAGTGTCAAAAATGATGTTATCTGGGGAGGACCCAGAGACATGTTTGTTAGTGATGTTTTATAAACTATTTCTCACAAGAGACTGAAAAGCACTTTGATCTTGATATCCAACTTACCAGCACTCTGCTTATGCTCACATGTAAGTTTCTAGCACTGTGATTTCTTGTAGGAATAGTTAAAGCTAGTAAAGATTAATTAGGTATTTTTCTTTGAAATCAGACCTGTCCTACTGTATTATTTTAAGTTTCTGTGTGATCTCTGAACTCTTGCATATCTCTGTGGTGTAGTAGTTTTGACTTCTGTTTTAATTATTTATTATTAAATATTTTTAAAACCTTCTACCTGTGGCTGGTTTGTGTAGAGATAAGCTCTAGAGTACATTGCATATTTATATAGAGTTTACTGTATTAGGCCATTCTGATAAGCCTTAGACTGTATAGTCACATTACCATTGGATATTAATATTGTACAGTAATAATTGGACACCCTTTTAAGGGCCTTTTATTAGCTGATATTATTAACTGGGTGGTGGCAGTAATTACTACCATATAGTCTGGGTAAAGGGGCACAGTTCGAGAATCTGTGTCAGCTTTTCCCAGGAGTGTCTGTGAAGTTGTATAAATACTTATCTCAAAGTGTGTGTGTGTTGTGTCAGCTACTTGGCAGGGGCACGAAGCACTGGTTGGACTTAGAGGGTACTGAAGGTTTTAGCTTGCCCAGTTAGGCTGCGACCAGGACCCTATAGCTGTGCCAATGGGGAGTCTTATTGGGGACCTGGTGAGCAAGGGAGCAACCAGCCCCAGACTGACTGTGATCTCTGTGTGCACTTAAGGGAAGTTGTACTTTACTGAGTGTATTAGTTATCCTTGTCTCTTCTATGAGACGACCTTCCTGGTGTTAGTGGTGAGGATTGAGGCTCCTTGATTGCTGGGCCAGGGCACGGTCATCACAAGTGTTTGGCAGTGGTGGGATCTACTTCACATGCTAATTGGCTTGTAGTGGTGTGGGTAGAGCGAATTCCTGTAGCTTATATACAGTGATCTCTAAAAGTGTTTTGTACTCTAAAACAGCCACGCAGTGTATACTCCTAGTTCAGATCACAATTATTTTATTTCTTTTGTTAGTTTAGTGTTAGTCAGGGTGAGCAGGTAATATGTCAGCAGAAGAGTATGGAAAGCTGACAAGGAGCCAGCTGGTGGAGATGTGACAGGCTAGGGGACTGGTGCATGGAAACCTGACTGATTGCAGCCTTGGTTACAGCTGCATCAGAAAACAGCAGCCTGGACGATAATCAGACTGACAGTGGAGATACAATATCCTCGGAGAATAGACATCTCAACCTTTCTGCAGTGGACTTAAAAATCCATCTGGAGCTAAAGAGACTTGAGTTGGAGGCCAGGCATATGGAACTAGAAACAGCCAAGAAAATGAGGGGTCTAGAAGCTGAGGAAAATGAATGACAGAGGAGGCATGAGAGGGAAATGCTGACTCTTCGCCGGAGTCATGGAGGTAAAGGGGAAGGGAGTAACCAGACCCCAGAAGCACAATAGGTCAGTAATTTTTTTCCACAGTTTAAAGAGAGGGATAATTTTGACAGCTTCATTCATATGTTTGAGCGGGTATGTAAACAGTATGAAGTTGACCAAGGGGTCTGGGTACGGTTCCTGACCCCCTTACTCCATTGTGAAGCTGTAACTTATTTAGCAAAAATGCGTGACACTGACTGTTTTGATTATACGGGTGTAAAAAGACATTTGTTAGAATGTTTTAAGATAATACCTGAAATGTATAGGAAAAAGTTTAGTGAGCATAGATGCAAGGCAGATGAAAATGTATGTGAATATGTTGCTGAGTGAGTGGATGTCAGGGCACCACTTTTGAAGGGCTGGCAGACCTTTTCGTAAGGGAACAAGCCCTTATCACTTTGCCTGAGTACATGAGGATCTAGTTAGCTGATAGACAGTGTGCTACTTCAGAGGAGTTGGGGAAGAAGGGAGACCTATACCTATCAAGCAGGGCAGCCCTGCACAGGAAAGAGACCCCCAGTACTGCTCATGGGACTAATAGAACCCATGGTGGGCAGCACCAACTGCCCCAGCAGAATCTGCCAGTAGCAGGGGAAGCCAGTAGTCCAGGTACACGTCCAGGAGCTAGGGTTAAATGTTTTGAATGCAACCAGTGGGACCATGTGGCATACAGATGTCCACGGAGACAAGGTGGGGAACCAAAGGTGAGGGAGCCAGTAAGTGGGAAAGACAAAATGCCAACAGTGTGTTTGAGACAACAGGGGTATGGAACTACCATCCTGCAGATGTCCTGAGAGGGAAGGATTTGGATGAGACTAGGAGACAAGCATGTGAGTCTGGTAGCCTGGGGGAGACCCAGACAGACTGCATACTTGCAGCCAAGACTGCTGAGGTGGTTACTTCAGGGAGTGAGCTATGCTGTAGCAGTGAGACTGAGTGTGAGCCACAGCTGCTTGTGGGTACTGATGGTCCCTTGGACAGAGTGACTGCAAAGGTAGAGGTGAGTAGTAGTACCCAGGCTGACAGTGAGGCACCACTGTCAGAGGAGGCCAGACTTCCTGTGGAAGGGGAGCTGGGAAGGGTTACAAGGAGGGAATTAAGACAGGCTCAACTCTCAGACCCTATATTGCAAGGCCTGAGGCAGGTAGCTAGGGAGGCACCTGATTCTCAAGGGAAGGGGGAATCTGTATACTGGAACAAAGGGTTACTGTACAGAGAGTGGACCCCTGAGGGAGGGCTAGAAGGTGAGAGAGTACAGCAGTTGGTAGTGCCTAGAGCTTACCATCTGGCGCTTCTAGCCATAACCCATGATATTCCCTTTGCAGGTCATATGGGCATAAAACATACAAAGAGGTGTATTATGCAAAACTTCTATTGGCCTGGAATTTCCAGAGATGTAACAAGGTACTGCAGGACCTGTGAGCAATGCCAAAAGGTAAGCAAGGCAGGAGACAAGGTGAGAGCTCCTTTGGTGCCTTTGCCTGTGATTGAGGAGCCATTTCAGAGGGTAGCTATGGATATTGTGAGTTCTCTGAGTACCCCAAGTTCCACAGGGAAAAAGTATATCCTAGTGATTGTAGTATATCCTAGTGATTGTAGATTATGCTACACGATACCTTGAGGCAGTGGCTTTGTCCTCCATTGAGGCAGAGAAGATGACAAATGCTTATTTAAAGATTTTCAGCAGGGTAGATTTCCCAAAGGAAATACTGTCTGACGGAGGTACCAATTTTATGTTAGACCTGCTGGCTTGTCAGTGGAAGTCCTGTGGGGTGAAGCACATGAAGACCACCCCCTACCATCCCCAGACTAATGGTCTTATTGAGACGTTAAACTCTACAGTCAAGTCCATGCTATGGGCATTTGCAGATAAGTTTAAGAGGGAGTGGGACAAATATTTGCCCCATCTGTTTGCTTACAGAGAGGTTCCCCAGGAATCCACATGTTTTTTACCCTTTGAGTTGCTGTATGGGCATAGGGTGAGAGGACCTCTAGATTTAATTCGAGATGAGTGGGAAGGTGAGTGTGAGTCGGGTCTACATTAGAACACCGAACATTCAAAATGTCGAGTGTTCTAATATCGAACCCTAGCAATCGAAAAAAAAAAATATCGAACATTCAGAACAATTAATTTTTTCCTAGGGAAAAATTTGCTGTTCCAAAACACATACACACAACACAAGCACACCAAACAAACAGCAATCCACACACATACACCTAAACTCATACACCTAACCCTACACTAAACTATACATACACCACTAACCTTAACCCAAACCCTAACCCTAAGGCCCATCACTATTGCACAGTCACCTCTCCCGTGCCCTAACCCTAACTGACCTAACCCGCCCTAACCCACAAGTCCACACAATCACACACTTACCTGAACCCGACCCGTAACTTTCCACCAGAGAGCTGAAACTACCGAAGCAACAGAAACGGACAACCAAAATAATTTGGTTTCCTGTTACTTCGATATTTTCAGCGTTCACTGAAAACGGGTCAATATTAGAACACCCAACATTTCAAATGTTCAGTGTTCTAATATAGACCTGTGTGAGTCTCACAAGGAGTCTGTTGTGGCATATGTCCTGAACCTCAGGACAAGGCTCAGGGAACTCATGGGCTTGGCCCAGGAGAACCTGGCAGAAGCCCAACAACAGAAAAGGGTATGGTATGACATTAATGCTCGAGCTAGAGAGTATGCTGTAGGGCAGCAGGTGATGGTTCTCATTTCTGTCAGACACAGCAAGTTGCAGGCAGCTTGGGAGGGACCCTACAAGGTGGTAAGAAAGGTAAGTGACGTTAACTACATGGTGGAAGTGCTAGGCAGATGTCAGGGGCACAAATTGTACCATGTTAACATGATGAAAGCTTACCATGATAGGGAGGCCCTTGTGCTGAGCATTTGCAGTGGATTTCAGTAGGAGTCTAAGGGAGATTTGGGGACTGATCTCCTCAGTGAGGTTTGGGCTAACACCTTGGTGGAAGGAGTAGCAATGTCCCAGCAGCTATCTCCTACCCAGGTTCGAGCAATCTGAGCAGTGTTGCAGGAGTTTGGGGGCATGTTCACCGGGAAAACAGGGAACACCCACCTGGTGCAGCACCAGGTGGATATAGGACCCCAAAGGCCTATCAGGTAGGCCCCTTATAGGGTGCCTGAGAGAGTCAAACAGACTCTGAGGGACGAGGTACAGGAGATGTTGGAACTAGGGGTGATTCAAGAGTCCAACAGTCCCTGGGCCTCCCCTGTGGTACTGGCGCCAAAGAAGGATGGCAGCACCAGGTTCCTTGTGGATTACAGGAAATTAAATAGTCACATAGAGTCGGATGCTTACCCCATGCCTAGGACACATGAGGCCCTACAGCAGCTGGGAGGGGCTAAGTATCTTACAACCATTGAGCTTACCAAGGGTTACTGGCAGGTGCCCTTGACTCCCAGTGCTAGAGAGAAGTCAGCCTTTGTGACTCTTTTTGGCTTGTATGAGCTCACAAAGATGCCCTTTGGGATGAAGAATGTCCCAGTGACTTTCCAGAGGCTGGTAGATCATATCTTAGCAGGAGCAGGAGGGTTTACCCTTGCTTACATGGATGATATTGCAATCTGCAGCCATTCCTGGCAAGAGCACCTTCAGCATGTCAGGGAGGTGCTGGGCAGACTACAGAGGGCAGGGTTAACCATTAAGCCAAGCAACTGTCAGGTGGGTATGGCAGAAGTCTCCTACCTAGGACATAGAGTGGGGAGTGGTAAGATAAGGCCAGAACCTACCAAAGTGGAAGATATTCAGGCATGGCCTGCTCCTGTTACTGAAAAGCAGGTGAGGGCATTCTTGAGGACAGCAGGGTACTACCATAAGTTCATTCCCAATTATAGTACCATAGCTGGTCCCCTCAGAGACCTGACAATGAAGAACAGGCCAGATAAGGTACTGTGGACCCCAGCATGTGAGCAGGCATTTCAGAAGCTTAAGGAAGCTTTGGGAGGACCCCCTGTGTTAGCCAGTCCAGACTACAGCAAATACTTTGTTGTGCAGGTAGATGCTTCAAACTATGGGGTGGGGGCTGTACTTTAGCCAGATTTCTTCAGAAGGAGAAGAGCACCCAGTGGTTTATCTCAGTCATAGGCTCCAACCCAGGGAGGAATGCTGTACAGTGGTGGAAAAGGAATGTCTAGCCATAGTCTGGGCACTACAAAAACTTCAGCCTTATCTGTATGGAAGAAAATTCACTGTGATGACAGATCACAACCCTCTAACATGGTTAAACAGAGCCAGTCAGCAAAGTGCCAAGTTGCTAAGATGGAGTCTGGGGTTGCAAGCATATGATATGTCAGTGCAGCACCACAGTGGGAGAAGCAATGCCAATGGGCTCTCAAGACAGGGAATGGGGTGAGGTACACCCAGATAGACCTGAACACTCTCAAGCGATGTTTCTCAAGGGGCACTTGAAAAACTTGCTTGAGTTCCCTGGGGGGGAAGAGATGTGACGATTGGGGAGAGATGGGCAAAGGCTGCCAGCCTAGTCAAATAGAATTTGATATTTAATTCTGGCATTTGTAAATAAATGTAAAATACATGCATGTTTTCTTGATAAGAAACATGCCTGTATTTTACATTTATTGAGTGTAAAGAAAACACTGTAAAATGTGAACTTCAAGATTGTTACAACACTGCCCCCTTGCTGTAAAGGAAAACTAAGTCAAGCCTTTCAAATTTGTCTTCTGAAATTGAAATGATTTTATGACATTCTTTGATCTTTAAAGTTGGTTCCGGTCAGGCTGGCTGAAGACTTTCTTCCTATTGTCTTAACTTAAGGAATAATTGTTAGAGCGTATATGTGGAAGGTGCTTTATTGCTTTGGTTTCTGCTAGAGTGTATATGGGAAATGCCTTTTATTGTTGTATTCTGCTGTGCAGGTGTTAGCTTGCTAAATAATGTAAATGGAGTTTCTATTAGCCTGGAAACTCAGAGCAGGTGTCAAGATGATGCAATATGAATACTGGGAAAACCTAAGTGCCAAAAATGATGCAACCTGGGGAGGACCCAGAGACATGTTTGTTAGTGATGTTTTATAAACTATTTCTCACAAGAGACTGAAAAGCACTTTGATCTTAATATCCAAATTACCAGCACTCTACTTATGCTCACTTGTAAGTTTATAGCACTGTGATTTCATGTAGGAATAGTTAAAGCTAGTAAACATTAATTGGGTATTTTTCTTTGAAATCAGACCTGTCCTACTGTATTATTTTAAGTTTCTGTGTGATCTCTGAACTCTTAGATATCTCTGTGGTGTAGTAGTTTTGTCTTGTGTTTTAATTATTTATTAAATATTTTTAAAACCTTCTACCTGTGGCTGGTTTGTGTAGAGATAAGCTCTAGAGTACATTGCATATTTATATAGAGTTTATTGTAATAGGGCACTCTGATAAGCCTTAGACTGTATAGTCACATTACCATTGGATATTAATATTGCACAGTAATAATTGGACACCCTTTTAAGGGCCTTTTAGTAGCTGATATTATTAACTGGGTGGTGGCAGTAATTACTACTGTATAGTCTGGGTAAAGGGGCACAGTTGGAGAATCTGTGTCAGCCTTTCCCAGGAGTGTCTGTGAAGTTGTATAAATACTTATCTCAAAGTGTGTGTGTGTTGTGTCAGCTACTTTGCAGGGGCACGATGCACTGGTTGGACTTAGAGGGTACTGGAGATTTTAGCTTGCCCAGTTAGGCTGAGACCTGGACCCTATAGCTGTGCCAGTGGGGAGACTTATTGGAGACCTGGTGTGCAAGGGAGCAACCAGCCCCGGACTGACTGTGATCTCTGTGTGCACTTAAGGGAAATTGTACTTTACTGTGTGTATTAGTTATCCTTTTCTCTTCTATGAGACAACCTCCCTGGTGTTAGTGGTGAGGATTGAGGCTCCTTGATTGCTGGTTCAGGGCATGGTCGTTACAAGGTGTAACAGTTATGCAATGCATGGAGCATTCTGATTATGATCCAAGCACAAATAAAACAAAGCAAAACAAAAACTTGTTATAGTAATATTCATGTAGGGAGATGCTTGCATTTGAAACTTCAGTGTTATAAAACAGGAAAACCTTGAGCTACAATATAGATAGTTGTCACAAGGGAACTGCAATGGAAATCAACTAACGGCTTTAAAAGCTGCCATACAAATTGATGGTCAGGAGTGAAGAACAGTGCTTTTCAACTAACAGTTTTAAAAGCTGTTAAAGATGCTATGTAGCCACATAACCATTTCATTTTTTTTAAATAATGAATATTTATCACATATGGGCTGCAGAATGTGCAAAAATGGGAAAAGTGGTCATAAATGGATGGATAGGCCACAAAAACTACCCTGTTATTATAAAACTTTCATGACTGAGCCTTCGATTATACATGTTACTGCGTCTTGGAAAGGCTGATTTTTTTTTTCTGCACAGAAGGAAGAGCTGTGATTGAAGCTTGTTTCAGGACAATGATACTTGTATAAACTACACTGAATAAATTTTTTTCAAAAGAAAATCTACATGTGATGTACCTTTTTGGGAAGTATTTTAAATAAGCACTTACCACCCATCTGTACTCTGTATTTTTATGCAAAGGATTATAAAAAATTGTTAATAACAATCTGTATTGAGTTTATATTATAAAAGGTAGTGAACTCTGCATGTTTGCTTTACAGTGTTGTTACTTCAACAAAACATAGTTCTGTAAGGAAAGTGGACAGTACTGTAATGCAGACGTTCACATTGCTGTCTCATTCTGTTGGTTCTGTGGTATGGTTCCTTGCTGGGGTTCTTTCCTTTTGGAGTGTGCACACCCTCCCCGTGTCTTGTGGGCTTTTGCCAGTACCTCCTGTTTACTTCAGTATCCCGAACACATGCTGACAGATGAATTGGTAGTCCTCAACTTGCCCTTTGGGGTTTATGTGTGAGTGTCTCTCTGCTTTCTATGAGGGACTGACACTGATATTCTGTCCAGGATTAATTCATTATCTTATGTCTGATTTCTACCAGGAGAGTCTGCAGTTTGCTCCATGGGTGGCATAATGGTTATGATGTTTACCTTACAGACACAAGGTGCAAGGTTTGATTCTCACATGGGGTAACTGGCTAGGCTTAAAATGGCCCACAAGGGCAGTTAGCCTAGTACTAACCTATGAACCCTGAATATGCAGGTAGTGAAAAATGTATGACTAAATATAAGAAAGAAAAGTAATATCAAATCAGTTATTACATTTTGAGTATGTCTTAAATATTACCAGCATATGTATCTCTTAGGTGAACATTTTGTAGTTGTTAAGGCAGATGACTTATTGTCTGGAAATATTCCATATACTTACCTAATCTCAAGTTTAAAAGTATACTGGTCAATAAATGTTACTGAAATACATATATCATAACAAGCTGACTAGATATTGTTCTGACTGTTTTTCATATGTAATGCGTAAAAAGTCAGCAATTATTTTAACACAATTAAAATAAGTTACTGTATTAAATGCACTAAGATTTTGTCTCAGGACAGAAGATTAGAAATAGTGAACATATAAATGAAGTGAAGTGAAGACAATACATACTTTACAGTCAAGACAGTTATTTCTTTGCACAAACCTTTACCCTTTCCATCATTATTTGATTCATAATTTTGAAAATAGCAGTGGTTTCCATCTCAACATTTTTTTCCTACAAGTGTGAGCTGGCAAAGCATTTTAAGATAGAGCTAGTATCTAGTACACAAAGAAAGAAAAATGTATGACTACAGCAAAGCTGCCTCCCTATGAACAGTGGCAAAAGCAGATGTTTGTTGCATGAGTATGAATTCTTGGAACAGCTCTAAACCTTGGAAAACTGCTGTCCAGTATTTCCTTATCCCATCATACTGCATTTTTTTCTTAGATTTATAACTCAACCCATGGGATTAAGCAGTATGTCTCTGTTAATTTAAAATGATATAAAGCTTTTGGAATACACTGATATTTTATAACTAAAAGAGGCTGTTGGTTGTAATGTTTTCCTGATTTCTTTCCAAGCTTGCAAACAGAAAAGTCATGTACAGTTGTAGACTATTCTTCTGCTGTTAAAATAATGTTACTCTTGGTTTATGTTATGTTTAGACATCATTTGAAGGTAGATGAACTGGCAACTCTCCTGAGTGACTGTACGTGTGTATGCATTGTGTGCATGTCAGTGTGGTTGTCCTGCAGTGGAACTGCATCTTCTAGGATTGTTTCTGTCTCTCTGTTATATAACCATTGGTTGCCTGGTTAGCCCACAGCTCCCCTGCAACTCTAAGTAGGATAAATGGGTATTGGAAAATGAATGAATGCTCATTCCTTTTAAAGCAGTGTATTTCTACTTGTGTATGCCAGGTATGTGTGCAACACTATTGCACAAGTCCAACTTTTTGCTTTTAATTTTGTTTCCCTGCTACCAGAGGTTTCTTGCCCCACCTTATTGCAAGTCTGATTCTTAGCCCATTGAATTTACACAGTAAAAACAGCGCATATCTCCTGTTCTGATTTAAAGGTGTACTTTTTTCCTAGACCAAGTGTAGAATTAAAGGCATTCAGATGAATACTAATGGAGTGCTATGGAATGGGTGGGTATGGATTGCTTACAGTCACACTCAGAGAACCCAAGCTCAATTAACGTTTGCTCAAGTGTAATAACTTGAATAGCTATTTATCCATGTTTCCATGCCTACTGATTTGTAGAGTGAGATTGTATGTACTCACATACATGTGAGTGTACTCTGAATGGTCCAAGGTCAGAACACTTAGGAGAAAGAGTGGAAAAACCATTACATTAACATCACTTTAACCATTAATTGTTAAGGTGTTTACCTCACAAACACAAGGTACTTGGGTTAATTCTCACTAAAGGGAAATTGGCTAGGCTTAAAATGGTCCACAAGGGCAGCTAGCCTAGTATTTGCCTATGAACTTATGAACATTACCAGACAGAGATAGTTTTTTTTTCTTTGAGTTGTATCAACCTCAAAGTAGGAAAAGTTAGAATACACAGAGGAGTTTGTTGCAAATAATAAACTTTTGTTTGCTCTCATACTTCCTTAGATGTTGAACAGTCGCTAGCATCATTATAATAATTTGTGCATATTTCTGCTGACATTAATGAGCTCTTCTGATTGGGCTAGCATATTGTAAGCTTTAGTGAAGCAAGCGTATTCATAGATCCAGTAAGGATTGCTGTTTCCTGTTTTTCTGTTTTTATTTTCTCCTTTTTAAAATCTTTAAAACTTCCTTGTGCTCGAGAATGTAGACATATTTTCATGTATTGCATAAAGGAGAAATACTGGCTTGCCATATAAACATTACTAGATTCAATTTAGCAACAGTGTGCTATGAATTTTCTGAGTCTCAGTGCATAGCCTATGTAGTAGTATGTTCAAAACTGCTGCAACAGTTGTTTGCAGTTGCAGAATGTGTCACCTAATACTGTAGCAAAACCTACCACTATATCTGGAGTATGTTCATTTTATTTTAAATTTTCAAATTGATCTCCATTTATTTTTATCAAAGTCCTTAAACTAAAGCAAAATATCTTCAGAAATAGTATAGACATTCATTACCAAAAATGCGTGTGGCAGTCATCTTTCTTCCTTGTACATATTTGATGGCCTTAATACTAACAGCTCACCTGTCATTGCGTTGTTGCTCTCACCTGTCCAAAACCCCTCCTCTGTATTGACCAAGGAATTTAATTAGCAAGAGCTGTGCAAGGTGTTCCCATTAGAACCCAACAGGTCATAAAAGAAATCAGTTCATTCCATGTAAATTCCACACTGCATATAATCCTTTAACTTGTGTAGCAGCTACTTCCATCCACGTTGACCTGTTTGTGTTGCACTGCATATCTCCAGGACTGCTAAATTAGTTTCCTAATAGATAATTTACTATCTGAATAAATACTGGCTAGTGTCTAGCAAACAGAGTGGCTTTTAAGATTAGCATAGTGGAAGGAAAGCTCACTTTTATACTGTCACATCCTTGCATCAGTGGATGAAAGAGTGTTTTTAACTGCTTGACTGTGCTGATCACAGCCTTCTTTTGCATACTTTGCCCAGGGTAGAATATACATTTTTTACATTTGTAACTAGATTGTAATATAGTTAAATGTAAGCTGAAATGCTTACGAGATTTGCAGAACAATTCTTGGGGAAAATAAGGATTTTGTGTATTTGTGTATGTTGTCTGGGTCAGTTTTATCACGCTCTGCATCTGCCGGTTGTATGAGCATCCTAGTGTTTGTCACTTCTGATAGTACTTGTGGCCTGCTGATTTGTTTACTGTTATGCAAGAGTTCTTTACTACTGTGTTAAGTTTAACTGTGGATGGAAGCAGCCTACTGAAAGTAAGACTGCAAATCTTATGACTACAGAAATAAAATTCTAATGGAAAAATAACTTTGAAACTCAATACAATGTCATTAACCAATTATTGCGGGGGGCTTTGACCTTTGGCCCTTCCTTGCATGGAAGAACTGAAACCCACACGCCCTTGTTATATTTATATACACAGAGTCTTAGATCACTGTACCTCAGAGTAATGGAAATAATCCAAGGTACTGCCAAGCATGGACTTCATTTATATTCCCCTTCTGCGGTTTTAGACTGACAAACTCACTGGTAACACATGCACAGAATTATGCTTACTTTAACAATTTTAAATATACTGATTCACCATGTTTTTTATTCCATCTTATCTTCTGTATATGCGCATCTGTACATCATTATCAAATACCTCCTGCTCCTCTCCTTTGGACCCCTTTTAAATTTGAACTCAGATATCTTGACGTCTTACAGTAGTAAAAATATTCTTGTACTTTATTCAGAAAGTTTGCCTACTTCTACTTATTCTGTTTTGGAAATTGCTGCCTAGCCAAAAATTAATCCTAAGCAATTAATGTTTTAGACTGTCTGATGTATAGGGCTCATGTCCTCATCATTTTTAAAGCTTCCTGTCTGGTTTTTGTTCTTTCAGTGTACGTTACAGATTTAATGTAGTTTTGTTAAGTATGTAAACTTTGAAATTGGTTGTCTGACTCAGTAAAATTAAAAAAAAAAAAGCAGTTAACCAGAAGAATGATGGAAGGTCATTGTTTGTAGAGTAAGAACAGAAGGATCTGTCTGTCCCGTGCTTCTTTCTGTCATTTGTACATGTTAATTTAGTCTCTGAACTGCACAGTGCAAAAATACCCCTAACTTGTATAAATTCAGGTGTGCTCCAGTACATTGCATAGCAAAGACATTCAGATCAGAAGTAAAAGTAGATGTGAAGCTAAACAATTTGTATGATGTTCAGTAAGAGTATATGCAGATTCAAGACTGGTAGGTATGAAGTGTTTGGAAACTCAAAACAAAGCAGAAGTTGAATGTAACAGTAAGTGATCTGTTATCTAGCCATTCTATTTCTTTAAGTTTTCTGCATTGTCTGCCAGTTCACACACTGATTATGTGACACACTGTTTTACTGCGTGTTGAGTAGTTGCTCCATGGGTGCATAAAGCTTCCCAGTGTTTCTAAGTAAACACTGGACTGTGTACATTTCATCTGCCAAAAATTTCTTCTGCAGCAAATGACTAACACTGGATTCAATCTAGTTTGACTTTTGAGTTTATAATAAATGGCGTATGGGAGTATGACACTCCCCACAATGCCCTTTTGTTTAATATTATTACACTCTTACATAGGTATCATTATGCTTCTTATTTCAAATACAGAAGAAATGATTGAAAATAAGGATAAATGGACGAGCTGGTAAATCCGTGTCAAATGGATAGAGTCCTACTTAATCAAACATGTCTTAAGTTATAATTTGTGCCTGGCTTTAAATATTAGTGTTTTCAAGAAGGAATATCTGTGTAAGTAAATTACTTCATGTGTTCACTCATTGAAAATTTAGGGACTGACCATGAGTTACATTGTGCTGTTTTATCCTTGAAGAAGACTTTTCATGTGAAGTTGTTCTATCTCACCGTTCATTCTTACTGATGGGTTCGGAGCCAATCCCTCGGCTCCAAGTCAGCCTACCACAAAGTTCGAGGTCTTCAAATAGCTCGAGGCCAAGTCTCTATCCCATGATGCACTTAGAGTTACCTCAGATATAGTTTGCCGCTCCAACAGATCGGAGGTTTTCACTAGCTCTGGCCAGTAAAACCTTTATATTACAAATATTTTGCTATATTTCTATTAATATTCTTAGTATTTGAAAAGTAGTTTTAGGTACTTTTATAAGCTCTTTTAGCTTATTAGTATAGTTCCCTTTCCCTAGTATGTTTTCTAATATCTTGTTGGTCTTTTTTTCTAGGCCTAGTTAAAGTGTTTTATATTATACTTAGAGTGTGTTTTCTTAGTGACCTTTTGTCACAATTTATAGACAATTTAGATAAGGTTTATTTAGAGTGTGCTTAGTTTAGAATTTAGATAAGGTTAGTGTGTGTGTGTAAAATTGCAGCTGTCTTTTTTTAGTATAGTCTTCTTAGCATTGATATTGTGTGCCTTTAGACAGAGTTTTTCTGTCACAGTTAATATTTATCTGTCTAGATAATTACTTGTGTGTGTGTGTGTGTGTGTGTGTGTGTGTGTGTGTGTGTGTGTGTGTGTGTGTGTGTGTGTGTGTTCAGCCTATTTTTTTTTCCAAAGGCTGTTTGACTGTTGGTTACTATTCAGTTTTTCTTAGACTTTCCTTAACAGTAATCTGTTTAATTTTGGGACTGATACAGTATGGCTGACCAAGATAAGCATCCCAAGTCAGGCTTTAAAAAGTGCCCCAAATGTGGCCAAAAAATGTCTGTAACTGACAGCCATGTCAATTGTGTGTACTGTTTAGGAGTTTTGCATTTACAGGACAGCTACTCCATATGCCATTCTTTATCCTCCAGAGTCCTATAGGAGAGAAAGAGGAAGCTGATAGACAGAGGCTTGTTGAAACCCTCTTTCCAAGAAGCTTTGAGTGACCAAGATAGATCCAGTAAGTCCACAAAGTCTTCTAAGACTCCTGAGACAAAAAAAAATCAAAGAAATCTTCGACTTTAGCTCCACAGATATCGGAGCTGACAGTCTTATCTTTTCGGAGCCGGTCCCCAGTCCTGGAACCGGTATCCGAAATTCCTAAGTCTCCCTTATTACAATCAGTACCACCTTCGGTCCATTCATCTCAGTCCTCTATTAGCCTTTCTGATCTGGATGTGGATCATGTGGTGCAGAAGCTGTTTCAGGCACCGGCCTTTGCAAAAAGTTTATCATCTCTGACCCAACTGGCTTCAGAGCCGAAGACCCTGATACCAGCTACAGCTTTTCTTCCTCCGAGCTATACTGGTCCTTCTGAGCCTGAGGAGTCGTACTTGTTTATTGTTGAGCTTTCGGAGCCAACTCCTGCTCCAGTGTCTTCAGCTCTGTTCACTCTTACATCCTCGGTGCCGATCGAGGACTCTAGGAGCCAACACTCTGGTCAGGTCCAGGGAGGATAGTCAGACCAACTTGTCGGTTCCAACTCTGCCTCTCGGGGCTTTGGCTCGGATGAGCTCGGCTTCTGCCTCAGGCTCAGAGCCCACTGTCCCGGTGCCGGTGTTATTGACTGTTTCCGCGGATCCGTCGGTCCCTTTGCATCAGAGCAGGGATGCCTTCGATGCCATGAGGAGAGTTATGTCTCCTAAAACTTCCTCAACCTCAGGTCTGGCTTCTTCCTCCCCTAAAGTGCCTGTGTCTGCTTCTGCCTCACAGATACTGGCCAAGCATAGAGACCCAGAGCCTCAGGAAGCCCCACTGGGTCACCCATGCTCTTCCGAGACCTCACCAGAAGCTCCCACTGATGAGGTTCCCAGGAAGAGAGTTTGTAAGAGGAAACATCTAGACTCCCCTCAGGAGTCCTTAACTTCTGATACTGACTTGAATGAATCAGAAGGGTCCCCACCATCTCCCTCTGAGGATATCTCTTTTGCAGAGATACTTGAAATCCTAGGCAGAGTGGTGACTGGCAATCTACAAACCCTACTGAAGATGAGTCTGTTCTCCTGAAGGCTTTTGGGTCTCAGCCCTCCACCTCTTGGGTATCTCCTCCCTTCGATGAGCTTATGCAACTGGTCTCACGAAGGGCTTGGGAGTCTCTGAACACCATGGAGCCTGTCCCTAGTAGGCCTAATAAGTTCATATCTGCCCCCCAGGATAAATCCTTCTTGACCAAAGGTGTGCCATTTGATGCCATGGTGGTGGCACCAGCCATCAAAAATGAAATGTCAGAAACTTCCTCTTCTATACATCCTCCTAACAGAGACTTCAGGATCATGGCTAGATATGGGAAACACATGTTTAGTTCAGCGACTTTTGCACTTCGTTCGCTTAACTACTTAACCCATTTCATGAGACTACAAAGAGATCTCCTTAAAGAGTTGGGAGATACTCTTCAGGGTACAGTAGCTGCAGGAGCTACAGTCAAAGTTGCCTCCCAACTTGCTACCCTCAATTCCATCGTTAACTCATCCATGCACCTCATTTCACATGCAGCTGATGGAAGGAGCAGGGCAGCGGGTACAGGAGTTGCTCTTAGGAGGTATTCCTGGATGTGCTTGTGTTCCTTTGTGAAGCCCTTCAAGTCATCCTTTCTGAATAACCCTTTTGATGGCTCATCCTTTTTTGGGCCCAAAGTTAAGGAAAGCTTGACCAGGTGTGAGCAGGAAGGAAAGACTGTCTGCCGTCGGAGTCTGATGTTCTTCGTGTTTCACTGCTGCAGTCATTGCATTTGGGTTATCTGCCTGCAGGTAGCCCTCAGCCGGCCTGATTATCAAAGTCTTGGATCCTGCGTCAGATGCTGTCTCTTCTTCCATGACGTCAGGTTGTCAGGGGTAGAAAGCATGCAGCCAACGCCATTACATCAGTCTTTCTTGCCGTGCAGTGCCCGAAGCAGAGGCAGTTTGCAAGTGCCGGTCGGCCGACTCCTGAAATTTTATTTTCGAGTTTCAGAACCGAAGTCTTCAAAAAAAGCTAAGTACCCCGTTGGGGATCCTTTTTCTTGCTCTAAGCCGATGTCAGTAAAAGTTAACAATTGTATTACTTGTGGAAAGCAAATACCTCATAAAGATTTCCATTCGTACTGCATTCCTTGCTTAGGCCCAGGCCACAACATCCCTCACTGTCGGTTTTGTGCCTTATTCAGTCCTCGAAGTATTCGTCATTGGTTCATTTTTGCATCAAACTATTTTGGTACTCTGTATAATTATCCAGAAATCGCTTTGGTAAGCCACCCGACTATCGATATTCTGGAAAAATGTAAAGATAAAGACAGAGACAGACCGCATAGGTCCAAAACTGCTGACGATGCTTCCGTTAAGCTAGTTGCCAGTTCGCCAGTACTCAGTGAGGTGCTTTCGCAGCCCCTGATACCCGCTACTTCAGATTTGCAGGCCTCTACTGAGACCCATTTAGAGTCCGGTATGCAACGAGATGCTTCTTCGACTGTGAAACCTGGGGGTGCTAACATTTCATCAGATGCTTCCTATGCTAGGCAAAGATGCCTGGTTGGCAATCTTGGACTTAAAGGAAGCTTACCTGCACATTCCAATAAGGGAATCTTGCAGGAAATACCTATGTTTCACAGCTGGCTACATGCACTATCAGTTCTCTGCACTTCCCTTTGGCTTATCTACTGTGCCCAGGGTATTCACAAAGTGCCTAGCTCCAGTCATTGCATTTTGCAAGCAAAGAAATATTCAATTATACCCATACCTGGACGATTATCTAATTCAGGCAGAAAGCCAGGACATGCTCCTATGTCATCTGGCATTTGTAAAAAAACTTCTAACCTCACTGGGGTACACCATAAATGAAAAGAAATCTCATCTAGTTCCCTGCCAACAAATTGTATTCCTGGGAACAAGCTTGAACATAACTTCCCAAATGGCTTTACTCACGCCAGAGAAACAAGTTTATTTGACAGCCTACTTCAAACTACTGGCCACAAAAACCCAGCTATCTGCAAGGAAAATCCTGCAAGCCCTGGGGTTCATGGCCTCTTTCATTCTACTAATTCCATATGCAAGACTGTATATGAGGAAACTACAATGGTATCTAAAAATCCTATGGTTTCAACATTCTCAGGACCTGGAATCAATGATTCCTATCATTCCTTGTATAAAGACAGAGTTCCATTGGTGGGCAGAGGCCTGCTACCACAACAAGGGACTGCCATTCATTCTACCCCCTGCCACCCAAACCCTAACAACAGACACATCAGACTATGCCTGACACCTGAGATGTTTAGGATTCCAGGTGTTTCTGTACTTAGACGATTGGCTCCTCACCGCCACCACCAGGCATCAACTCATTAAAGCCAGGGAATCCACTCTGTCACGCTGCAGCCAGCTGGGCATTACAATAAACTCAGAAATATCTGCCTTGTTGCCATCACAGCATATCGTCTTTATCGGAGCAGAACTGGACACCACCACCACCACCATGCTAAGACTTCCAGTAGAAAGAGTCTTACTACTCCATCAACAGGTCCGCATTCTGGTATCCAAAAACAAGGCTCCAGCATCAGAAGTTCTAAAATTGTTAGGTATGATGGCAGCAGCAATTCTGGCCATACCGCTGGGTCATATACACATGTGGATACTGCAATGGCTGTTGTTCACTCAATGGTCTTACCAAGAATGTCCCATGTCTCACCTGACAATGATCACAAACTCCTGCAAAAAAAGATCTTCAGTGGTGGCTGACCTCACTTCATGTCACAATAGAACGTCCCTTTGTTTTACCCCCACCAGCAGCCACAGTGACCATGGATGCTTCCCTGATAGGGTGGGGGGCATTTTGAGGGAAGATCAGCCCAAGGCAGATGGACCGATCAAGAGACACACCTGCATATCAATGTCTTAGTGATGTGAGCAGTACTTTTGGTGTTGCAGTACTTCCAGGACTCTCTTCCTCTGGGTATGATTGTGATTCAGACAGACAACATGTCAGTGGTCTTGTACTTGAACAAACAAGGAGGAACCAGGTCATACCTCCTTTGTTGCAAGGCCCTAAGAGTATGGCAGTGGATAGAGTATGGCAGTGGGCGATATCCACCCAGTGCTTTCTGCTAGCAACACACATCCCAGGGAAATCCAACGTGATAGCAGACAAGCTGAGCAGAGCAATATTGTTGCCTCACGAGTGGTCCCTCAAGAAATAAATAGCAGACAGGATATTCTGCAGGTGGGGCCAGCCTTGTTGCGACCTTTTTTCCAGTCACATGAACACGAAATGCAGAAGCTACTTTGCCCTGATTCCCCCTCTGGGAGAAGCCCCAAGGGATGCACTTGTTCACGATTGGCCTCCGGGCCTCCTCTATGCTTTTCCACCAATCCTGTTAATACCCAAGGTTCTACAGAAAGCAAAATCTCTGGGAAGGACTATCGTTCTTATAGCCCCTCATTGGCCTCGTCAGATTTGGTTCCTCTTCCTTCTAATTCATCTTTTGGAGGACCCTTAGATTCTGGACCCAGTTCCGGACTTTCTGACGCACTCATCGGGGGAACTTCATCCCTCTCTGCAGTCGTTGAAGCTGACAGCTTGGCTGCTCCAATTCCCATCATAGCCAGTTTCCATAACCTTTCCAATGAGACCAAACAAATTTGCTTATCCTCTCATAAATCCTCTACGAGGAAGCTATACCTTAGCAAATGGAAAAAATTTTCTATATGGGCCTCTAATAACAATATTGATCCTTACCAATCCCCTATGGCCTCTATACTAGAGTTCTTGACCATGATCTTCAATAAAGGAGCTGCAGCAGCCACAGTCCATGTTTAATTTGCTGCCATTTCTAACTTTCATCTTGGATTCGAAGGTTTGAATATTATGTCACACAAATTATCCAAAGCTTTTCTCAAAGGGACTTTTCATCTAAGACCACCTGTGAAATTTCCCTATTCCCCATGGAATCTAAATTTTATGCTTTCCCACATCATTCTTCCTCCATTTGAACCAGCTTCCTCATGTGATTTCAAATTTTTGTCATGGAAGACTATCTTTTTAGTGGCTATTACTTCTGCCCACAGAGTGTCAGAGCTTCAGGCTTTATCCATTAAACCTCCTTACTTGATTTTCCATGCTGACAGAGTCTCACTTAGAACAAATACCTCCTTTTTGCCTAAAGTTTGCACTGAAACTGATCTTAACCAAATTATTGATTTGCCAGTTTTCTTCTCCAATCACTCCAACAATATAGAGTACATGCTGCATAAACATGATGTTCACAGACAGCTCAGATTTTATTTGGATAGAGCAAAAGATTTCAGAAAATCGGATCAGCTTTTTGTTTCCTTTTCAAACTCCAGGAAAGGTATGCCAGTGGCTAAAACAACTCTGTCTAAATGGTTATCTGATTGCATCACCTTTGTTTATTCAGCTCCCAATATGCCCTTACAGCATAAAATTAAAGCTCACTCAACCAGAGCAGTTTCTACATCTTCTGCCAGACTT
This sequence comes from Protopterus annectens, assembly GCF_019279795.1. Taxonomy (NCBI): domain Eukaryota; kingdom Metazoa; phylum Chordata; order Ceratodontiformes; family Protopteridae; genus Protopterus; species Protopterus annectens. The sequence continues at coordinate 360,940,944 of NC_056731.1, read as the reverse complement.
CCTATTGATGACATTTATGCAGCAGCTACTTGGTCAAAACCTCATACCTTTATCACTCATTACAAAGTTGACAGGGCCGCCTTTGGTTCCACAGTCCAGAAAAATATACTCCCATAAGCTACCCGAGATAGATGGTGCTTGGGACACTACCCATCAGTAAGAATGAACAGCAAGATAGAACAACTTCACATAAAGACGTTATGTACTTATCATATCGTTCCATGTGAGTTGTTCATCTCGCCTTAATTCTTACGGCCCTCCCTCCTAGGCTTTTAGAAGACCGAGATGCTGGATTCATCCTGGTTGCTCAACCCTTCTATACCTTCTCTTGGGAGTGATAGAATGACATATGGTATTGTTATATGCAGCAAACAAGATCTGAGGTAACTCTCATTGCATCATGGGATAGGGACTTCACCTCGAGCTGTTTGAAGACCTCGAGCTTTGTAGTAGGCCGACTCGGAGCCGAACCCATCAGTAAGAATGAAGGTGAGATGAACAACTCACATGGAACATTATGGTAAGTACATAACTTCTTTTTTCATAAAATGTATTTTAGATCAAAGCAAAAAAATGTTTTAGTTTGTAGGTTCTCTACACTTTGGTTAATTTCCCTACCAGTGTATGAGTTTAGATGATAGTGTAAAAAAGCGTTGACAGACATGGCACGAAAGGTGTATTCCAAGGTTTATTCCAAACACGAAACACTCCAGAAATCAACTACAAGTGAGCGCTTTCATCTCCTAACACCAGAGATTTCTTCAGGTGTTGGAATACACCTTTCATGCCGTGTCTGTCAACGCTTTTTTACTTTTGGAGTTTGACTTTTGGTTTTAGCATTTTTGCTGCTTTTTTGGATTTAGATGATAGTGTATTTGAGGAATAACTTTCAAGCATTTAGGTTACAGTATTTGTATTTCAAGCTATTAAGAGATATCATAGTGGAACCATACAAAAGGGTTTGCAAATGTTCCTTCTCAACACATTATGGGGTAAGTGTAAATTGCCCATCACTAGTAAAAATGTAGGAACCCAGTGACTCAACAG